>NC_023749.2:22337453-22437450 GCF_000499845.2 Phaseolus vulgaris
AACATTCATCCTCATTCTGAATTCCAAAAGTGTATAAATACAAATTTAGTTATAGGTCTTGTCTCGTTTGTAAGCAAATAAAATAAAAAATACAATCCTTATATTTAAAGAAAGGATCATTTGTCCCAGTGGTTAAGTTTCTAATCAACTCTCAATTATTCCTTCCAACATGACAACACAAACTAGTAATAAATTTCTTTCTTCCTCCAGTTCTTTATAGTTGTTCTACTTACCACATTTGTTCATCCTTAACTCATTTCACTTTATATAATCAAATTAATCCTATTTGAGTCAAATTACCAAATGGAAATCAAGTCATTGCCAATTATTCTGGAAGTATTTTTCTCAATAAAAATCATGTCATAGACAATGCTCTGTATATATTCCTTGTTTCACTTTTGATCTTCTTTTAGTAGCAAAATTGATTGATAATTTATCTTGTGTTATTACCTGATCCTGCCCGTTGACCAGAACGTTGAAGCTTGCCTCGTCAAACTTGGATCGACGTGTGCGTCGCGTCAACCTCCGTCCTTCGTTACGATCCACCTCAAGAACCTGCAAAAGAACAGAGCGGCGCCGCTGCGGCCGATCGCACTCCAACGCCCAAGTCAGTGACCGAACCACCAAATACTAAGAGTAACACTCAAAAACTCTCAAGGAACCGTGAACCAGTTCTCTCTCACAGTATACTCAAGAAACTCGCAAGCGTAAAGAAGACAATCTGAACGTGCGTACCTTAGAAGTTCGTTGGGAAACCCTTATATACCTGGGCACTTTCTCTCTCCTGGCAGTTACACACCTGGACACGTGGCTCGCATCCAGCCGTACACGTGCCATCATCTGGAGCCTCCTTGACTTGGGCGCTGCTTCTGACTCTCCTTTGGCTAAGTTACTTATGCATGATACTACTCAGTGCATAGCTGTCCTGGAGTGCGATCTCTACTGGATTGGCGAGCTAGGGTGCGTTCGTACACACCTTCCCTGTGGTCTCGCCGACCGCCTTCATAATCTGCACCACCTTCATCTTCGGCGATGTGCTTGCTCCGGCGATCTCTAATCACTTGGTCGCCTGAGTTTACATCTGGCGACTTCATCTTTAACCCGGTGACCGCTGGTTCTGGTGTGCTGGAGATCGGAGCACGCTAACTTAATAACTGGCGACTTCACGAACCCCCCGACTTCCTTCCCTTCTGCCAACCTGGCATCTCGTCAACAAGCCTATACCATAGCTTGGTGCCACGTCATCACTTCCGACCACCAGGGCGGTACACAAGCCCCCCAGTCTTAAGCGAAGACTTGTCCAGCGAAAAGACTAAAGGAGTCACGTCAATACCGATCTACGTGGCGCTGGCGCAGAATTCCAAGCGGTTGTACTTTCTGCTTTCCTGACGCTCCACCAAACACTCCTCCCATCGCTCGACACGTGGCTTCATCAACGGTTACCTTCAATTGACGTTTGCGCTTCCCAAACCCATTCGAAAAAACCCTTAAACCCATTTCTCTTCACTGTTCCATCACTTCTTCGTTTTCTCAGACTCTTCAACTTTCTTCTGCAAAAGCTATCGACGTTCTTCAACCTCCTGAATCACCAACTTCCTTCATCACTCTTCCGATCACAAAAAGGTACTTCCTTTACTTCTTCTGCTGGTTTTTCCTGCATTTTAACCGATTCGCATCATCCTTTAACTGTCTGGTGCATACGTTGTGGGTTGTTTTTTCTATTTCTCCTTTCTCGTAACTTAGGGCTTCGTCTTCGTTACAACGAACCTTCGTTCGTTCGTTTTTCACCCGTCTTTCACAATCGAGTCAACCTCTGCGAACCCTGATCACCTTTTCTTTTCTTCTTCCTTTGCAGATGGCTCGCTCAAAGATCACCCCAAATCCTCCTCCCTCGTCACGAAACCCCTCATCTCAAGCACACAACCAAACGCGAGCACCTGGTGCTTATTCTTCCCAGGCTGAGAGGCCTGCACCCTCCCGCTCTAACCTGGCTCAGGCTACTCCACCTGTCGCCGGAGGAGCCTCCGTTCCTACCCCAGACTTAAAAAATTATACCCCTGGGCCACCCCGACCTTGTTGAAGGAAACCTCCTCTGTAAACTCTGTTGGGGCAGTTCTTCGTTTGAAGAAAGGGGACGAGCCTCACCTATCGTTCCACAAGGAGCACGACGACAAGATGATGGTGCTACCTTGCCCCTCCGACCTGCCAGTGTGTGTCGACGACAAAGGGAACACCGGCGGGTTGTTCTGCTTCGTATATACCACCCTGTTCAAGAAGGTGAAACTTAGGTTTCCCTTCACTCGCTTTGAAAGAGAGCTACTCACCGAGCTCGACATCGCCGCCGCCCAGCTCCATCCCAACAGCTGGGCGTTCGTGCGGGCGTTCCAGATTATGTGCGACCACTTGGGGCTGCCAGCGTCAGTGGACGTCTTTCTTTTCCTCTTCGAAGCCAAACACCCAGGAGATCGCCTGTGGGTGAGCCTTAATGGGATTGCTGGGAGGTCAATCCTCTCTATCTTCCAGCAATCTTACAAAGACTGGAAGGGCAAGTTTGTCCAAGTGCGCTCGAACGACAAGGACGCCTCACTGCTCGACGGTTTCCCCTTGTATTGGGTAAACAAGGGGAACAAAGAGTCCAAAGGCAGCTTCAGGAGGCCAAGGAGTCCTGATAGCATGGGTGCTTTGGACAAGGACCTATGCTTCTTCTGGAAGAGTGTGGCAGACGCCAACATTACTTTCCTCACTACCACACTCATCTCCTACGAGTTCTTCGAAGATCAACTCGAAGTTCGCATAGGTTAGAACTCACCTCAACGTTTAAGTCTTTACTTTGACATTATCTCTGTTAACTGTTTCTGGGCGTCTTGTGCGTTGTGCACAAGACTTTGGTTTTATTTTCTGCACCACTGATCTGCTTTCTGCTGCATACTGACTTATGCGTTTATTTTTCTCTCTGAGCTAACCCATGCATCTTTGCTTTATGCAGATCGTATGTTGGGCCAGGGCAAACTTGCTGAGCTGAGGGCGCTCGCCCGAGCCCAAGGGTTGGCATCGGGTTCCCAGACCGTGCCAAACTCAGTGGTGGAGATCGCCGCTGCACAGGGCAGATCGCCACCCAAAGGCCCAACTTCCTCCGAGGCCCAGCCCGCCAACCAGCGCAAGAAACTTATCCTTAGGAAACCAAAGAGGAAAGCCCCTCAAGTGGTTCATGAGGAAGAAGAAGAAGACGACGAGGCGACTGAAGATGGCCTCGTCACCAAGAGGAAGAGGGTGGCGCCTTCTTCACCATCTGCTCCACCTCCTTTTCCAACATCAACACCGCCATCCACACCAGCTCCGCCTCCAACATTGCTTCCTCCACTAGCTCCCGCCTCGCCAGTCCAAGCAATTCCACTGGCGTCTGCACCTCCTGTGGTTGAGGCCGCCGAAGCCAACTTCATGGAGAACCCCCCGAGCGCCTCCACGCCTTACGTATCAGCGGGAGGGGATCCCCCTTCAAATGCTTCAACCGCAGGGGCTGCTCCAGTCGGGGATGAGGGTGCTCGCAACTCCCCAATCCTCATCACCGACGTCGCCACCACGCCCAGAAGTACTCATTGAACAACCAGCTCAGGAAGGTGGCGGCGATAACCAACAACAAGCCCCCCCGGTGCCTCCACCAGCAAACCTCTCTCTTGAGGTCAAAAGGGTATGGGAGCCCTTCTCAGCAAAACTGAGGATGATGGCGGAGGATTTCCCCTCCATCATATCTAAAGCTGTGGAGAGTTCTACCAGGATGACCTCTTCGCACTCCGAACTGAGAATAGCACCATAAGGATTGAGGCGGAGAGGTTATCCTGCAATCTTACACTCGCCGAGATCGAACACTCCCGAGTAGAAGATGCCATGAGCACTGAGCTCCGGGTGGCGCGCAAGGAGGCCACCGATCTATGCCATAAGGTGCAGCTCTTGGCTCAAGAGAAGATTGAGCTGGAGAGCAAGATAGTACCTTATCGCGTCAAAGTGGCTGACCTGGAGGCCTTGATCAAAGCTGACGCCGCCAAGGTGAAGAACCTCGAGAAAAGGTCAGCCGATCGGGAGGTCTTTTTGGGGAAGGTGGAGAAAGAAAGAGACGACACCGTGGCCAAGCTCGCTGAAGCCAACAAAGAAAACGGGAAGATCGCCGCTGAACTGGGCCAGGTGCAGGCAGAATCCAAGAAGGTTGCTGAAGACCTTCTTCAAGCTCGGGAAACCATTGAAGAACTTAAGAAACAAGCTGAAGAGCTGAAGCAGCAGAACGAGGGGCTGAAGAAACAGATCGAAGAACTTGACCTGAGTTCTGCCCAGATTCTAGACAATTATGGTTATGTTTTCTGTTTCATATTTGTTTTCCCTATGCTTATATGCTGTTTGATGAATCCAAAGGGGGAGAAAAATAGCTGCTGAAAAATAGCTCACCATGCTAGGTGAAGCTAACTGAAACAGGGAGTTAATTCTACACCTTAAAACCATTTCTCATACTCTGCAATGTTGCTGTTTTTTTTCTGGTTTAAAATCTGGTGCAGTGCAGGTGCTTAAAGCAACAAAGCTATGAGGTTAGCTATGGGGATTTGTCTCCATCAAACAGGGGGAGATTGTTGAAGATGGTTGCTGCCCCTTCAAGATTGTGTTTGATGAAGACTTTTATGTACATTTCATGTGTATTTTGCTTTGCTTTAAGTGTGTCTTAGGTAGTGCTTAGAGGTTGTCTAAGAGTGGGCTTTTTGCTGAGTAACTCACCTCATAACCACTGGCCATGTGAGAAGAACAAGCATAAGTTTTCTTAAACTGTTTTTCACATGTTTTACAAAAAACACGTTTACTGCATAAAAATAAATCTGTTCTTTTCTAAATAAACAGATTCATTTTTACACTGATTTTTAGATGTTTTCATTTATGGTGACGCTTTTACTTAAGGTTGGGATTTTAACAATTAATGGTGAGGACCTAAGGAAGATTCCCACTGGACACGAACTTAACCAAATGGTTAAGTAAGTGTGAAGGTTCACTTCACAGAGGCAAAAATGAAAAGCGAGATATGGTGAGTATGAGATGCAATTGCGGAATTGAAAATGAGGCAAGGTTAACATCAATGGTGGACATAGCCTCCCAAATGATGCACCATACTCATATTCATGAGGCCAAAACCGAGAAAAACAATTAAGAGTAAAAGAGAGAAGAACATAAATGGAATGGAGAAATGGAAGGAGAATGGAATGAGAAAACTTATGGATATAGGTGAGAAATGTCATGCCACTTGGAGGGTGATGTGCTCCAAGATGTGTGTGTGTTGGACGCCACTTGAGAGCTTCCCAATCACTCAAGATAAGACCTCAAACTTAAGAGAACATAAGCCTCACTAAGAGCTCACACAATTTGTGCAGAGTTTCTTTACTTCATTCAAATTCAACTTGGAAAATACAATGGGTAGGCCTCCTATTTATAGGTGAAGGATTCTTGGAAAACAAGAAAGAGGGGTAGGATGGGAAAAGGGAAAAAATGGCAGTCTTAGGGTTTGACTAAGTCAAACCCGCACCCTAGGCTTATCCTTCTATAAACTACGTCAAATTGCCTTCCTAAAGGGTTAGGAACAAGCTAAAATGATACATACACCCCCTATTATGCTAAAGGCACCTTATTCTAGCCTATCTTTGCTATTTGGACCCCTAAAGTGCGCCCAAATTATTTACAACATATTCTATTCGTTAAAAAGACCAGCAGGAAGAATATTTGGTGCTCTGGTTTATGCCCATTTCCTTTGGTCGGGTCCTTGAGCTCCTTGGTTAGGTCTTGAATTGTTTTTTGAGATGACTACTCACCATGTGCTTTGTCTTTTGCTTCCTTGGTCATCTTCATAGCTACTTGGTTTGTATCAAGTAGGGAGAGTGATTGGTAGGGCTTAAAAAGGTGAAGAAGAAGATCAAGGTGTCTATCCTAGAGAGTCTAGACAAGGGAGTGAGAAAGCATGCAAACTTGGCAGCAATTCACTCATATATTTGATCTTTAAAATTCATGAGCCAAGCACCCTCTCATAGAACTTAGAGGTCCTGCCATTGTACAAGAGAATTGGTAGGAAATTCAAAAAGAAAGGGTTTGAAAAGTGGCGCCTATTTTGCAGTCACAAGGTAAACATGACTTAGGTGTGCTTCACGTGACTCTTTCTAGATTTATGACGGGTCTAGGTTTATTTAGGAGTTTTCTAGAAAGCCTAATTTAACCTAGGTTGGTTTTTAGGTGTCTTTTTCAACCCTAATTACAACTAAGAAAAAATTACAAGTAACATTCCTATTATACTTTTGACAAGAAAATAAATTCTACTCCACACTAGGTTTATGGCATTTTTGAACATGTATAGGAAAGTTTCTCTGCCATCAGTAGCAGAGCCCTAGTCTTATTGTATCTTCCTTGCCATTGACCTAGTTGTTGGGCCTGAACTTGGGCCTGAGCTTGGTCTTCTTCCATCATCCCCCCCCTCTTAAAGAGGACTGGTCCTCAAATCACATGTTTCTGCCTCTTCATTTTCACTACCTGCAAAAGGTGTTAGATCCATAACATTGAAAGTAGTATGTACTCCATATTTTTCAGGCGGGTCAATTTGATATGCATTATTGTTGATTCTTTTGAGGAATTGGAAAGGTCCATCTCCCTGGGGACTAAGCTTAGACTTCCTCTGGTTAGGGAATCTTTCTTTTCTAAGGTGTAGCCAAACCATTTCTCCCTCTTCAAAAATCATCTCTCTCTTCCCCTTATTGCTATGTTTCATGTATTTCTCTATTTGTTTATGTGTTTGGCTTTTAATCCTTTTGTTCTTGCCGGTTGACTCGCTCGCCGGTTGACTCGAACGACAATCTCTGGCCGCCTGAGAATCGAACTTCCTTCCTTGGAGAATCTCTCACCTACAAAGACAAAGTGCGCCTTGATGGTCGTTTGCACTCTGACACTCAAGTCAATATTAGGGCAAAGAAACAATAAGTGTATAAAGTAGTTTCAGTCACAGAAACGGTGTACCTTGCTAGGGTTCTTAGTGCCCTTTATATAGGTTGAAACTAGGGTTTACATCTGTTATGTTACCCATGTCTAGGGTTCCTTGGAAAATGTCCCTGCACCGCTATTACGTAATCTTAACATAATCTGGCACATAAGATTTCCCTTAACTGGAGTGCAACGACTATCAGAATGGTCGCCTGAGTACCAACTCATGCACCAAATCTCTGGGGCCATCTGTTCTGTGGGTGCCCAAGTATTCGCTTGCCATGCATTCAACTTCCCTTGGAAACCCTAACCCTAACGGGCCTTAGCGCCACCAAGGACTATTTAATCGTGATGCGCCTGAATGCGTTATACACACCACCTGCATAGACCCCTTGTGTCTTAGGGCTTTCTTTAATATTTGATGTTTTAACTGGTAGCTAGTATAATTCTGGGGCCCATCTTACATGGCCCAATATAGCTGTTCTGACCACCGACAATCGATCTCTCCCTCTGTTGGTGAGGTCCGATGTCGATCCCTGGCGTCGATGTCCGAGGACTGGTCGGTACACAAGCCCCCAGTCTCGAGCTGTAACTTGTATCAGCGAAGAGACTAAGTGATCGCCCTAGGCAACCTACGTGGCTCTGGGTGATAGGACGTGAATAGTGCACCAAAGTGACATCTCACCATACTTTTTATCAGTGCACACGTGGCAAGATCAATCGCCATCACTTTTTGGCGCTTGCGCTTCTTCGTATACTGTTTAAACCTTTAAACCCTTACGCTCCGTTCACTGTTTCATTACTTTCACTTAAGCAATCTTCGAACATTTCTCAAGCACTTCTCTCCCTCGAAACGCTCTCTCTTCCTCTTCAAAAAATCTTCTACCTCCGAAACCTAATTTATTCAAAGGTATGATTTTTACTCCACAATCACTCTTGCTTTATATTTTCAACGCTCATAACATGCCATAACTGTTATGGGACTGTTTATGTTTTCTGCGTTTTCATTTCTATGTTCTTCGTTTCGAGTCCCTGCTCTTCTGGTTTTGTTGAGTCGCGCCATCTTCTTCTTCTAAACCCTCATCATCTTCCTTCCTTTCTCTCTTTTTAGCTTTCTTATCGAGATGGCCATTACAAAAACGACACTGAACCCTTCTCCTTCTGTCAACTACAAAACCCTATACAACGCCTTTGACACACATTCATGCCATAAGTAGCACGCTTCTTCCCACCCGCTTTACTTTCTTACGACCTTCATTGTCTTAAGGTATCGGTGATGTGCGCGCACTTCTTGAGTGGTCTTTCGTCGTGCGAAGATAGGAAAAACCCTTACTTGCTACTTCTGATCTTCGCCTTGCAAGATAAGGGAAAGGTCTTCCCAGGGATTCCACCCTTGCCTTTAAGGACAAAGGAGTTGTCTTACTAGTGGTACTGGTGAACCATGTTGTCCTCTACCTTGACTCAGACAAGGGAGAAGTTTGCTTTCCGACCTCGACCTTGCTCCATGGGGGCAAGAGAGCTATTGAACCATATTGTTCAACCTTGGTGTTCTCCCTCAAAAGGAGGGGAGGGGGGAGGGGGGAGGGGTGTTCTCTACGAATCATCCTCTCCCAATCTTGAGGCTTCTAACCCAAGTGAACGGTTCGTAACTGTCCTCGTCCTCGCTCGCAAGGTAAGAGAGGATTTAACTGGCAAACCATACTGTTTGACCTTGGTGCTCTCACTCAAGGGGAGATTTGTTCTTTATGAATCATCCTCTCCTAATCTCGAGGCTTCTAACCCAAGTGAACGGTTGGTTCGTAACTGACCTCATCCTTGTTGTACGAAGTCAAGGGAGGATTTTAATAACTGATCCTGCCTGTTGACCAAGACGCTGGAGCCTTGTCTCGTCAAACCTGGATCGACTTCTGCGCCGTGTTAGCCTCCGTCCTTCACCGCGATCCACCTCAAGAACCTGCAAAAGACAGAACGGCGCCGCTGCGGCCGATCACGCTCCGACGCCCAAGTCAGCGACTGAACCACCAATTACTAAGAGTAAAACTCAAGAACTCTAAGGAACCGTGCACAAATTCTCTCTCAGCGTACTCTCGTTCTCGCAGTTGTAAAGTAGTAATCTAAACGCGTGCGTACCTCAAAGTCCGTTGGAAACTCTTATATACCTGGGCACTTTCTCTCTCCTGGCAGTTACACATCTGGACACGTGGCTCGCATCCAGCTGTACACGTGCCATCATCTGGAGCATCCTTGACTTGGGCGCCACTTCTTGCTCTTCAGGTTTTTTGGCTAAGTTACTTATGCATGACACAACTCAGTGCATAGCTGCCTTGGAGCGTGATCTCTTCTGGGTGGCGAGTTCGGGTGCCTTCATACACACCTTCCCTGTGGTCTCGCCGGCCGCCTTCATGATCTACTCTTCTTGCTTCATCGTGTATGTTCAATGGTGCTATCCCCCGAGCTCATCCTCTGGCCAGCTGGGAAATGACTATCTGCCTTCATCTTCGGCGATGTCCTTGTTTCGGCGATCTCTAATCACTTGGTCGCCTGGGTTCACATTTGGCGACTTCATCTTCAACCCGGTGACCGCCGGTCTAGGTATGCTGGAGATCGGAGCACGCCAACTTAATAACTGGCGACTACACGAGCCCCCCGACTTCCTTCCCTTCTGCCAGCCAGGTGTCCCATCCAACACGCCTATACTGATGGAAGAGGCCCAAGCACAAGCCCACATGCAAGCCCACCAAAGGGTAGATTTGGGCCAACCATAGAGTTATGGCCAAGAGGATCCAAGAAGACGTTCTTTTACATGTTCAAATGCCATAAACTCTAGTGTAGAGTAGACTTTAATTTCTTGTCAAAATTAGCATAGGAACTTTATTTGTAATTTTCTTATAATTAATTTTGGCACCTAAAACACCAACCTAGGTAAACTTAGAGTTTCTAAAAAAAACCTCTAAATTTACCAAGGCCGGTCTAGAAAGCCCATGGAGGGGGTGAGCATAAAAACTAGACACACCCCTCCCCATGTGCTCATTTGTGCACCCATGTGCCATGTGCACCCATGTGCTTCACATTTACATTTCATTTGGCTAGCATTAGGGTTGCATTATGGTCCTCCTTAGCCTATAAAAGGAGGAGCCTACACCTTGTATTTTCAAGTTTATTGTGAGTAAAGTTATGCTGCCAATTTGTGCTCAACTTTGCTTCTCCCTAGAATCCTAGGCTCTAAACTTCAATTCCTTCATCTTTTCCCTTGAGCTGGCTGAACCACTCAATACCCACACTTATCATGCACCTACAAGATCAACACCACTCTTAGGAGGATCTTGCTCACCTCATCCATTGCTTCCGCCCCTTTGCTCTACCTTGATTCAAGAAGAACTTCATGAAATGCCATCATTTGGTATCATGAGCTTTGGTTCTTCAAGATGGGTAGCTCTTTGTCTTTTCAATTTTAGTTCTTCTTTATTTCATATTGTCATTTAATTTCCATACTTGTCTTGCTGTTTTTTACATTTTAATTTGTTCTTGGTGTGCTTTGTGTGCTTTGTGCTTTGTGATAGAATTCCATACACCTTTGAGTTGCTATTTTCTTTTAGGCTTTTGAGTCTTTATTTCTTTCATTATTTGGTTCATATTATGCTTTGAGTCTTTAATTTTCTGAATCTATACATGTTTTGTCAAGTCATGTTCATCCATATTGTCAACAATTCATAGTAGTCCTTTTATTTGGCTTGATTGTTTCTTGATTTTGGGTCTCTTTATTTGTTTGAATCTGCTGTTCTTTGTTCCTTTGGTGCCTTTTTAATTTTAGTTTGAGTTCATATTGTGTTTAGATTCTACAAAATTCTATTTCACAAATTTCCATTGTGTCTAAACTTTGGTATCTTGCTATTTTTGTTTCCAGTTTTCAGATTCCCCTGTTTTCACCTTCTCTGTTTTGGCTGTTTTAACCCAGAAAAATATTTCCACTCATAGGAAAATTTTCATTCTCTGGAAAATGCAAGTTTAAAGTGTTATAGAAAGGACAAAAAAAGAATTAGGTCAAAAGAAGCAACAGAAAAAAATGATAAATCTTTTAAAATCAGAGTGCAAATCTGAGGCGCTCCAGCTGGCCTAACCGAACACCAAAATTGCAAAATTTATTAAAAAAAAATGGTGCATGCTTTTTGAGTGATTCCAAAGCCAGATTTTAGATAAGATCCTGAATCTCTTGCATATAAAATTTCAGAGTCAAATTTTAAAAATACAGCTCAGCATAAATCGGGGAACAAACACGTTTCTGGCCCGCAACATTTTCCAGTGGTGCTGTTTTTTTTTTATTTGGTCATCTAATCTAGTGCTTTTCTTTAGGAATTCTTTTGTGTGCCAACCTTTAATTGAGTACCTTTATTTGTTTGCTTTAATTACTTGACTCTCTTTCTAGTTGTCATAATCTAAATCCTTTTGGTGGTACTGTTTTATTCAATTAAATTTGTTTCTTGCTTTTGTTCTTTGACCTCTAATTTGGGTGTTGGAATTTATTCTTCTTTGGTGCTTATGTGAATGGGAACTTGATTTGGTTAAGGTTTAGCCCTTTGATAGGTGCTGGAAATTGGAGAATTAAAGACCATCATTCTAAGGAGAAGACAAGGCCAAAGCCGAAACAAGCATTCTTGAAAAAAACACTACAAACACTTGGAAGATCAACAAGCAAAGAAAACAAGGAAGTGCACTAACCAAAAAGAGGATCAACAAAGGGAGTTATCTTATTTCCTTTGCAACTTGGTTTATTGTTAATTACCTTTTTAATTACGCTTTAGACGGTGAGTGTGTCTTCAAGGGCTCAAAGTGTCCAAGAAGCCTCACCTAGGGCCGAATAGTATAGCATTCTTGTTTAGTAATTGTTACTTGTTTGTATTTGCTTTTCTATTGCTCTAGTATTGACGCTTTGCATGGTTAGTTTTGTTTAAATTTGTGTTAAACCGACTAGCTTTGTTGATTAGTAGCTTGCATTGTTTTCTTTCATTGAAAATTTGATTTCTCAACTTAATTGTGTTCTAAGTGGTTTACTAAGAGAAAGTTTTGTGTGAAGACATTGAGGGATAGTTTTTGGCTAAGGCAAAGGCTTGATATTTAAGTAGTCCTTTGTGACTTACCTCCCTTACCTGGAAAACTACCTTCTTTGACTTTCCTAAGTTTTCTCAAGGTAAAATACTTGTATACACAAAGCTTTAGCCATGTCTTCTTCTTCTCATTCTACAAAGTCTATTGGAAGTGAATTAAAATCTTTAAAAACTCTTTTGAAAGAAGTTTCACAAACTGTGCAATCAATTGCTTATAGACAATTGGAAAGTGAGACTAAACTTAATGTTTTGACTAAAGCAAAGGATGAGAAGTCTCACATTCTAAAAAAATTACCTTCTCATGCATATATCTCTAAAGATCATGATTCTTTTGGGGAGGGAAGCATTAGAGTAAATGATTATTATCAAGCACCCCCTAGAAGACATAAAAGAGATAGAAAAGAACAAGAAAACCCAAGAGGGGTTAGGGTAGACCAACCCCATTTCCATGGAAAAGAAAATATAGAAGCTTGCGTAGATTGGGAAATGAGGGTAGAAAAATTGTTTGCTTCCCATAAAGAAAGAAAGGAAAGAAAAACACAAAAGAAGAGAGGGGAAGTCGAAAGGGAAGCTAAAGAAAAAGAAGAAAAATAAAAGCATGAGAAGACCCTTGAAGAACAAAAGGCGTGGGAGAAGAGTGTTCCTTCCCACAAGGTCATTCAACAAGACCAAAGATTTAAAAATACCTTTGAAAATATGTGTCTTGCTGAACAACCTCAAAGCCTTACCTTTTGTAAAGGAACACTTGCAAGCCTAAGTGAAAAAGAAGAGTCTTTAAAAGAACCTTGCATAGATAAAAATGAAATAGATTATTTCTCATATGTGCTAGGATATCACCAAGTGAATGTCAAGTTTTTTATAAGCATCTACAAAAACAAATTTTTATGTGAAGTAGGGCCTAAAGAAACTTGTCATGTCTTATTGAGACAACCATTGCAAAGTGTACAAATCCTTATAAACAATGGTTGTCACAACGAGACTATCCTTACATATAAGAGAAAGAGTCTTCATGAAGGAGAACTCATGGGACAAATTAGAGTTGATAAAACTCTAGAGCTTTTAAAAGGAAAACTTTTGTCCCCCATGAGAAAAGAAGTTCAAAGACATTACCTTAGGTACAATTCTTGTTTTCAAACTACACCCAAGGCAATGTCTCATGAACTCTATACTCCTTCACCTTTTGCAAATGATCCTTGGGAAGATATAAATTTCATATTAAAACTCCCTAGGACAACAAAAGGTTGTGATTCAATCTTCATGGTTATGGATAAACTCTTCTCTAGAGAAGTCATACATCTTCATGGTTTATCTTCAAGCATAGTGTTGAATAGAGTTCCAAATTTCGCAAACCATGATTTGAGGATTTCCTTTGGAAAACTTGCAACTAAATTGCACACTTTAAATTCTTATCATCCTCAAACGCATGGTCAAAATATATTTGAAAATCTAGCTCTTTCTACTATGCCTAGAATAATCATGAAGTGCACACACAACTCTAGAGGTGAGCAAACATACCATAAAGTAGTTCACAAAACTACTTATATTTCTACTTTTAAAGTTATGTGTGGGTTCAATCATCTTTCTCCTTTTAAGTTGTTACCATCTTCTATAGGATTTATGCCTAAAGAGAAAGTAACCACAAATGAACATTTTAAAATACATAAGATGATTAGAGACCACACACAACCATTAAAAGAGAAACTTTGTCCAAGGTTGCCAAAACCAAAAGAAAAACAAAAATGGCAACCTAGTAAAATTAATTTGCAAACTAACACCTATGCCTTATTTGATTATTTCTATAGGTGGACGTTTGATCCAGGAGGACAAGCTTTGGCGAAGCAAAAGGTTGAGATCAAGTCTGTAGATCTGAGGATAGATCTTCTCAAGAAGGAGGAGATGATGGACACCATCCAGCCACATCCATTCCCCTAGCCATGAAGAAGAAGAAGCAATGGATTTGAGGACAAATCCTTTTCAAGAGGGAGGGGATGATGGAAGAGGCCCAAGCACAAGCCCACATGCAAGCCCACCAAAGGGTAGATTTGGGCCAACCATAGAGTTATGGCCAAGAGGATCCAAGAAGACGTTCTTTTACATGTTCAAATGCCATAAACTCTAGTGTAGAGTAGACTTTAATTTCTTGTCAAAATTAGCATAGGAACTTTTATTTGTAATTTTCTTATAATTAATTTTGGCACCTAAAACACCAACCTAGGTAAACTTAGAGTTTCTAAAAAAAACCTCTAAATTTACCAAGGCCGGTCTAGAAAGCCCATGGAGGGGGTGAGCATAAAAACTAGACACACCCCTCCCCATGTGCTCATTTGTGCACCCATGTGCCATGTGCATCCATGTGCTTCACATTTACATTTCATTTGGCTAGCATTAGGGTTGCATTATGGTCCTCCTTAGCCTATAAAAGGAGGAGCCTACACCTTGTATTTTCAAGTTTATTGTGAGTAAAGTTATGCTGCCAATTTGTGCTCAACTTTGCTTCTCCCTAGAATCCTAGGCTCTAAACTTCAATTCCTTCATCTTTTCCCTTGAGCTGGCCGAACCACTCAATACCCACACTTATCATGCACCTATAAGATCAACACCACTCTTAGGAGGATCTTGCTCACCTCATCCATTGCTTCCGCCCCTTTGCTCTACCTTGATTCAAGAAGAACTTCATGAAATGCCATCATATACAATAGCTTGATGCCACGTCATCACTTCCGACTACCAGGGCGGTACACAAGCCCCCCAGTCTTAAGCGAAGACTTGTCCAGCGAAAAGACTAAAGGAGTCATGTCACTACCGATCTACGTGGCGCTGGCGCAGAATTCCAAACGTTTGTACTTTCTGCTTTCCTGACGCTCCACCAAACATTCTCCCAATCGCTCGACACGTGGCTTCATCAACGGTCATCTTTAGTTGTCGTTTACGCTTCCAAAAAACATTTGAAAAACCCTTAAACCCATTTCATTTCTACTGTTCCATCACCTCTTTGCCTTCTCAAACGCTCTGAGTTTCTTCTGCAAAAACCCACGACGCTCTTCAACCTTCTGAATCCTCAGCCTCCTTCAACGTTCTTCTGATCATCGAAAGGTACTCCCTTTACTTCTTCTGTTGAGTTTTCCTGCATTTTAACCGATTCGCATCATCCATTAACTGCCTGGTGCATACGCTGTGGGTTGTTTCCTCTGCTTCTCCCTTATCGTAACTTAGGGCTTCGTCTCCATTACAACGAACTTTCGTTCGTTCGTTTCTCATCTTTCTTTCACAATCGAGTCAGCCTCTGCAACCTTCGCTCACCTTTCCCTTTCTTTTTCCTTTGCAGTTTCCGCGATGGCTCGTTCAAAGATCACCCCGAATCCTCCTCCCTCGTCACGAAACCCTCCATCTCATGCTCATAACCCCCCGCGAGCACCTGGTGCTCCCTCCTCCCAAGCTGAGAGGCCTGCAACCTCCCATCCCAACCTTGCTCAGGCAACTCCACCCATCGCCGGAGGTGCCTCCATTCCTTCCCCAGACTACAAAAAGCTATACCCATGGGCCACCTCGACTTTGCTGAAGGAAACTTCCTCAGTAAATTCTGCTGGGGCAGCTTCGATTGAAGAAAGGGGACGAGCCCCACCTGTCGTTCCACAAGGAGCACGATGACAAGGTGATGGTGCTACCTTGCCCCCCCGACGTGCCAGTTTGTGCAGACGACAAAGGGAACAACGGTGAGTTGTTCTGCTTCGTATACACCACCTTATTCAAGAAGGTGAAACTTAGGTTTCCCTTCACTCGTTTTGAAAGGGAGCTATTAACCGAGCTCGACATCGCCGCCGCCCAGCTCCATCCCAACAGCTGGGCCTTCGTGCGGGCGTTTCAAATCATATGCGCACATCTGGGACTGCCAGCGTCGGTGGACGTTTTCCTTTTCCTTTTTGAAGCTAAGCATCCAGGAGATCGCCTTTGGGTGAGTCTGAACGGGATTGCTGGGAGGTCGATCCTCTCTATCTTCCAGCAATCCTACAAGGATTGGAAAGGCAAATTTGTCCGAGTGCGCCAAAACGACCAGGACGCCTCGCTGCTCGACGGCTTTCCCTTGTACTGGGTAAACAAGGGAAATAAAGAATCCAAGGGAAGCTTCAGGAGGCCAAGAAGCCCTGACAACATGGGAGCCTTGGACAAAGATCTGTGCCTCTTCTGGAAGAGCGTGGCAGACGCTAACATCACTTTCCTCACCACTGCGCTCATCTCCTTCGAGTTCTTCGAAGATCAACTCGAGGCTCGCATAGGTTAGTGCTTATCTCTACGCTTAAGTCTTTGCCCTGTGCTGTACCTCTGTTAACTGTTGCTGGGCGTCTTGTTTGTTGTGCACAAGACTGGGGTTTTATTTTCTGCATCACTTGTTTGCCTCATTTGCATACTTACTCATGTGTTCATCTTTCTCTTTGAGCTGACCTGTATACCTTTGTATTATGCAGATCTCATGTTGGGCAAAGGAAAATTAGCTGAATTGAGGGCGCTCGCCCGAGCCCATGGGTTGGCATCAGGCTCCCAAACTGTGCCCAACTCGGTGGTGGAGATCGCCGCTGCCCAGGGCAGATCGCCCCCTAAAGGCCCAGCTCCTTCAGAAGTCTTGCCCGCCCAACAACGCAAGAAGCTCATCCTTAGGAAGCCAAAGAGGAAAACCCCTCAGGTGGTCCATGAGGATGAAGAAGAAGACGATGAGGCAACTGAAGATGGCCTCATCACCAAAAGAAAGAGGGTGGCGCCTTCTTCACCACCTGCCCCACCTCCTCCTCCAACATCAACACCGCCTTCCCCGCCAGCTCCACCTCCAACACGGCCTCCTTCCCCAGCTCCCGCATCGCCAGTCCAAGCAGTTCCCTTGGCGGCTGCATTTCCCGTGGTTGAGGCTGCTGAGCCCAACTTCATGGAGAACCCGCCGAGCGCCTCCACGCCATACGTATCTGCTGGAAGGGGTCCTCCTTCAACTGCCTCAACTGCAGAAGCTGCACCAGGCGGGGATGAAGGTGCTCACAACTCGCCTATCATCATCACCGAGTCCCCCTCGCCGCCACCATGCCAAGAAGCTCCAACTCACCAACCAATTCAAGAAGGTGGTGGCGAGAACCAGCAACAGGCTCCCCCAGTGCTTCCACAAGCAAACCTCTCCCTCACGGTCAAAAGAGTGTGGGAACCCTTCTCAGCAAAACTCAAGATGATGGCAGAGGATTTTCCCTCCATCATATCAAAAGCTGTGGAGAGTTCCAGCAAAAAACTCCAGGATGACATCTCCGTGCTCCAAGAGGAGAATCGCCTAATAAGGATTGAGGCGGAGAAGTTGTCCTGCAACCTCATGCTGGCAGAAATCGACCACTCGCAAGAGGAGGACGCTATAAGCACCGAACTGAGGGTGGCGCACAAGGAAGCCACTGATCTACGCCATAGGGTGCACCTCTTAGCTCAAGAGAAGATCGAGCTGGAGAGCAAGCTGGTCCCCTATCGTCTCAAGGTGGCTGACCTGGAAGCGTCGATCAAAGCCGATGCAGCCAAGGTAGAAAACCTTGAGAAGAGGTCAGTAGATCGGGAGGTCTTCCTGGGGAAAGTTGAAAAGGAGAGAGACGACACCATGGCCAAACTCGCCGAGGCCAAAGAGGAAAATGAGAAGATCGCCAAAAGGCTGGCCCAGGCGCAGGCGGAATCCAAGAAGGTTGTTGAAGACCTCCTTCAAGCTCGGGCAACAAATGAAGAACTCAAGAAACGAGCTGAAGAATTAGAGCAGCAGATCGAGGGACTCAAGAAGCAAACTGAAGAACTCGAGCTGAGCTCTGCCCAGATCCTTGCTGCTGGGTTTGACGCCGCCTTGGAACAATTCGCCTGCCAATACCCTGACTTGGATCTTTCCATGGTGTCTTTAAACAACGAAGTGGTGGATGGGAAGATCGTCCCTTCTGAAGACTAGCTGCTTGCTGCTTCCCTCCATTACTTATTCATCTGTCTCTCTCTTATACAATTTGCTTGTAATAATTTTTTTTTTTTTTGTACATGTATTCTGAACTGATGCCACTATGTTATGACATTTCATGCTTCTCTATATAATCTCTCTTGTTAACTTTATCTTCTTTGTATAAATCTCTTAGACGAAATTGACTCAGCAACTCCGCGAGCGCAATTGTATACTAACTGCTTCGAACCATCAACTTTCGAGCGATAACATTCTAACAACTTGTAACTTTAAGGTAATGAACCTCAGCGCGAAATCACTTTTCAAATAATGAGCTTCAACCCAACTAATGGCTTAAGACACAGCTCACCTGATATGGTTTATCAAAACGGGCCTTGGCTTCTTGTCATTGCTCGAATTTCTCCTGGTCGCCAAAGAGTCTTGGCGATACCAGCTTCCTCTTGCCTTCACAACTTGGCCATTGTTCCTTCATCTGGGGGTAGGGGCGCCTTTCGGATCCCTCTCTACCTTCCCTGGCCTTCAGAACAGTAAGCCGGATAGCTAAGTGTTCTCTTCGAACCTACCTTAGCTATCCTTTAAACTTCTTCCACCCTCCACACCGTACCTGAACTCGTTCGAGACGAGAAGGATTTTATCTTGCCTGAACTCGCTTGACGGCGAGAAGGTCTTTAACTCGCCTGAACTCGCTCATTGGCGAGAAGGTCTTTAACTTGCCTGAACTCGCTCATCGGCGAGAAGGTCTTTAACTCGCCTGAACTCGCTCATCGGCGAGAAGGTCTTTAACTCGTGCCTCTACATTGCCCCAGGGGCTACATCTTCTCTCCCCTAGAAACACTGAGGACTTTTCACTGGTGCCTCTACATTGCCCCAGAGGTTACATCTTCTCTCCCCTGGGAGCACTGAGGACTTTTTGCTGGTGCCTCTGCATTGCCCCAGAGGCTACATCTTCTCCCCTCTAGAAGCACTGAGGACTTTTTACTCTAACTCGCCTGCACTCGCTCGACGACGAGGAGGTCTTTATCTCTTTCTCGCCTCAGGACGCGCGAGGGCGTTGAGGTCTTTTAACTGGTGCCTCCGATCGCCTAAAGACGATGAGGACTTTAAACTTTAACTGATGCCGCCAATCGCCGAAAAACGATGGGGACTTAGAAACTTTTTTTAGAAAGCATGCGACATATCTTCAAAACTCGCCTTAAATCACATATAAGCGACAAGGTCTTTTCTTCAAAACTCTCGCAATAACGACAAGCATGCAATCTAAACAACTTCAAACTTCGAAAACTCTTCTTTATTGGGTGGCCTCATTAAAAACCCTCCTTAGGGAAAAAAGAGTGCCCCCTTCAAACTGTTTTAACAGAAAGCGTGCAAACTCTACGTGTTTGTTTTTACTTACAAAGCTTTTAACTGTAATATAACTTGAGGTGCGTGGCGTTCCAAGTGCGAGGAATCGCCCCTCCTTCCAACGTTTCTAAGCGGTAGGCGCCGTTCCCGAGCGCCTCGGTTATCCTGAACGGTCCCGTCCACTTAGGCGACAGCTTGTTCTCCATCTCGTACTGGTGGGCCTTCCTCATCACCAGGTCGCCTTCTCTGAACTGCCTCGGCATCACCTTCGAGTTATACCTTCGTTCAATCCTTCTTTTCACTGCCTCATCCTTTACTCTTGCCTCCTCCCTGACCTCATCCAGCAAATCCAGATTCAGCCTTCTTTCCTCGTTCGAGTCTTCCGCTACAAAGTTCTGGAATCTCGGCGAGCTCTCCTGGATTTCTACTGGAATCATTGCATCGCACCTATAGACCAGGCTAAACGGGGTCTCATGGGTTCCTGATTGCTCGGTGGTGTGGTACGCCCAAACTATACGGGGTACCTCCTCAGCCCAACTTCCTTTGGCTTTTTCTAGCCTTCTCTTCAAACCTCTCAGCAATACCCAATTGGCCGACTCTACTTGGCCATTCGTCTGAGGGTGCTCGACGGATGCAAACACTTGTTGAATTCCCACCCCTTCGCACAGCTTCTTCAACAGGTGACTTGCAAACTGAGTTCCGTTATCTGACACCAGGCGCTTGGGCACACCAAACCGACACACGATGTTCTTCCACACAAAGCTTTCGATCTTGTGTGCGGTGATCTGGGCCACTGGTTCCGCTTCAATCCACTTGGTGAAATATTCAATCGCCACCACCAAGTACTTCATCTGCCTGATCGCCAATGGAAAGGGTCCCAGAATGTCGATTCCCCATGTATGAAACGGCCAAGGGCTGTAAATCGACTTCAACTCCTCGGGAGGCGCCTTGTGCCAGTCGGCGTGTTGCTGACATTGCTTGCAACACTGTGCATACTTCTTGCAGTCTTCTCTCATCGTAGGCCAATAGTAACCTGCACGGAGAGTCCTTGTAGCCAGAGCTCGACCCCCGACGTGGCTTCCGCAAATCCCTTCATGGAGCTCGGCCATGATTCTTGTACATTTTTCCCCGTGCACACACTCCAGGAGTGGGTGTGTGAATCCAAACCTATACAGCTCGCCGTCAATCATTGTGAACTTGCTAGAATTCTTCTTTATCTTCCTAACCTCCGTCGGCTCCAGCGGGAGAAGGCCATCCGCCAGGCATCGCTTGTACTGTGTTATCCAGGTGTCTGGCTCATGGGTCGTGCAGACCTGCGTCATGTTCACCTTTTCTCCCCGACATGCTCTTATTCTTGGCGACCTCAAGGTCTCTTGAGTCAAAGATCTGTGACTCCTCGCCGCTTTCTCCGTCGACTTGCTTATCTGAAGAACCAGGTGATCCGCCACAAATGCTCTAGGCGTCTTCAGAGTTTCTTGAATCACCGTCCTCTGCCTACCCCCCTTGCCTGAACTGGCGAGCTTATCTAGCAAGTCAGCTCGGGCATTCTGCTCTCTGGGCACATGCACCACTTCAAAGGAGACAAAGGAACTCTTCAATTCCTGTACATACTCCAGGTAAGCTGCCATTTGTGGATCTTTAGCCTGGAACTCGCCTGTTACTTGTCCCGTGACTAACAGCGAGTCACTCTTAGCCATCAGCACCCTAGCTCCCATCTCCTTGGCCAGCAAGATACCGGCGATCAGCGCCTCATATTCTGCTTGATTGTTGCTGGCCTTGAAGGCAAACCTCAGGGATTGTTCGATCAGCATGCCGCTGGGTCCCTCCAAGATGAACCCAGCACCGCTACCTTGCTGGTTCGACGATCCGTCCACTGAAAGCACCCAACGAAAGTCATCCCCCTCAACTTGTGTCACTTCAGACGAGAGCTCGACCACAAAGTCTGCGAAGATCTGCCCCTTGATCGGACCTCGGGGCTCATACTTAATATCAAACTCCGACAGCTCCACTGCCCACTTCACCATCCTCCCGGCGACGTCGGGCTTCTTCAGAACCTTCTGGATGGGCAGGTCGGTCATCACCAGTATCGTGAAGCTGTGGAAATAGTGGCGTAGCCTTCTCGCCGAAAAGACCACTGCCAGTGCAGCTTTCTCCAAGGCCTGATATCTTACTTCGGGGCCTTGCAGCACCTTGCTGACAAAATAAATTGGCTTCTGGTGTTCCCAGCAAGTACAACCTGAGAGGGGTTCCCACTAGCGGTTTGCACAAAACCGGCGGGCTCGCCAGGTACTCTTTAAGCTTGACGAAGGCCTCTTCACACTCCTTCGTCCAAGCAAACTTGTTGTTCCGCCTTAAGCACTGAAAATACGGATGGCCCTTCTCTCCGCTGGCTGACACGAAACGAGACAGGGCGGCCATTCGACCTGTAAGCTGCCGCACTTCCTTCACGGTAGCCGGGCTCCTCATCGCCAAGATGGTAGCGCACTTATCAGGGTTGGCTTCTATTCCTCTTTCAGTTAAGAGAAATCCCAGGAACTTTCCGGCCTCCACGCCAAAGATGCACTTCTCGGGATTCAGCTTCAACCTAAACTTGGCGATCGTAGTGAACAACTCCTCCAAGTCCGCAACGTGCTTGCTCTTCTCCGGCGAGGTCACGACCATGTCATCCACGTATGCTTGCATATTCCTTCCTAGCATTGGTGCAAGTACTCGATCCATCAACCTCTGGTACGTGGCCCCCGCATTCTTCAGCCCAAAAGGCATCACCTTGTAGCAGTAGCACGATCTCTCGGTCATGAAGGCAGTCTTCTCTTCATCCATGGGATGCATCTTGATCTGGTTATACCCCGAGAAGGCATCCAGGAAACTCAGCAGCTTACACCCTGCAGCACTGTCGACCAGGGCATCTATGCTTGGCAAAGGATATGAATCCTTTGGGCAGGCCTTGTTCAGATCAGTGAAATCGACGCACATGCGCCATTTCCCATTGCTCTTCTTCACCAGCACGACATTGGCCAGCCACTCAGGGTACTGCACCTCCCTGATATGGCCTGCAGCGAGGAGCTTCTAGGTTTCGTCCCTGATCGCCTGTCTTCTCTCCTCGTTGAACTTCCTTCTCCTCTGTCGTACTGGTCTGACCTGGTTGTCCATCGCCAAATGATGGCACAAGAAGTCGGGATCGATCCCGGGCATCTCCGAAGCGGACCATGCGAACGCATCCAGATGCCGCTCTATCACCTTGGCGATCTGGTCCTGGAGCTCAGTCTCCAGAGATCTTCCCAGCTTGAAGATCTTCCCCCCGATCTCCCTTTCGAGCCACTGCTCGACGGGTTTTGGTCTGGTTTCTCTGGCGATCACCGCCCTGGCGATTCCCAGCTCCCTCGCTTCCTCAGGGCGATTCCTCGCCTCTTCTTCCCGCTCGGCGTCCTCCACCCCCGGCTCAGCTTCCACCATCACCACGTCGCTTCCGGCGGTCTCCTCCATTACCGTCGGCCTGGGCTTGACACTGGGAGGCGGGGTGGTCGTCACATAACTCACGGACCTCTTGTTCTTCAGGCTATTCTCACAGCACTTCTTTGCTTCTTTCTGGTCGGATTTGATGGTGATCACCACCCCCTCCATAGATGGCAGCTTCACCTTCATATGTCGGGTTGAAGGTATGGCGCCTATTCTGTTGAGCGTGGGTCTTCCCAACAGAATGTTGTATGCTGAAGGAGCGTTTACGACAAGGTACTTGATTTTCTCTGTTCTCGAGCCCGCCTCATCCGTAAACGTAGTCCTCAACTCAATGTACCCCCTGACCTCCACCTAGTCGCCAGCGAAACCATACAAACACCCTCCATAGGGCCTCAGCTGGTCAAGGGGTAGCTCCAACTGTGTGAAAGTCGGCCAGAACATCACGTCTGCCGAGCTTCCTTGGTCCACTAGAACCCTGTGGACCTTCCTTCCTGCCGTAATCAGCGAGATGACTATGGGGTCGTTGTCATGAGGCACAACGTCCCGAAGATCTTGCTTTGTGAACGTAATGTCCACATCCGGCGAGTGGTCCTCGAACATGTCCACCGTCATCACAGACCTCGCATACTTCTTCCTCTGCGACGCGGTGCATCCACCACCCGAGAAACCTCTTGCAATGGTGTGGATCTCTCCGTGGGTGGGCATCTCGTGCTGCTGAGCCTCACCACCTGCTGGTTGGGAACTCGACGCGCCCCCCGTCCTTAGGGTATCAGCAAGTAGTCGTTTAGGAACCCGCTCTTGACCAGATCGTCGAGCTGGTATCCTAAAGCCAAGCATGAGTCCACGGTGTGGCCAAAGCCCTGGTGGAACTCGCACCAGGCGTCTGGCTTTGGTCCCAGCACCTTATCGCCCACCTTCTCGGGCCCCTTCAGCCTAGCTGATATATTGGGAATGGCGATCAGGTCCGCCAATCCCATGACAAACTTGTGCTTTGGCGGGCGATTGTACTCCCGGCGTGCTGGTTGAGGGCGCCCCGGACCCCTGCCCTTGTTCTTCCTTGGATCATAAGGATGGCGAGTCCTCTGATCCCTCTTGGCCGCCGCTGTCTCCAGCACCCTCGGTGGCTGGATCCTGGTCTGGGCACGTGGCCAAGCGGGGGCCACGCTTCCCCTCTTCTCGGCGACCTCACTTTCGTCGGCGATGTGGGCCACCGCAAGTCGCCTAACCTCAGCAAACGTGGCGGGGTGAGCCCTGATCAGCGCCTCACAGAAGGGTCCCGGCAGCACGCCCTTCTTGAACTCGTAGACCAGCATCTCTTCGTCCTTGGCCGGCGAGCGGACCATTTGTGCCCCAAAACGATTCAGGTAGTCCCTGAGGGACTCTCCCTGGTACTGCCTTATGTCGAACAGATCGTAAGACACTCTAGGCGGCGCCTTGTTCACTATGTACTGCTCGACGAAGATCTTCGAAAACTGTTGGAAGTTGGTTATGTGACCTGTAGGCAGGCTCACAAACCATTCCAGCGCCGTTCCCTGGAGTGTGCTCACAAACATCTTGCAGTACACGGCATCCGATCCTCCTGACAGCATCATCTGCGTGTGGAACGTGGTGAGATGTGCTTCAGGGTCTTCCACACCGGTAAAAACAACCTTCACAGGGACCACACTCGTAGGGATAGGCGTGTCTGTAATCGCCTGAGCGAAAGGCATGGAAAAAACGCGAGGCGGCGTTGACGGCGCGACCTCTTCCGCGACTGGGCGCCCCCGCTGCTCCTGAAGAGCTTGGCGCAATTCTTCAGTAACTCTGCTGAGCTCTTCATTCCTGGCCTGAGAGGCGACCAGGTCCTCGTGCATTCTTGCCTGCTCTATGGGCGAGGCTTCCACATTCGCCTGCAGCGAATGCATGATTTCCACCATCTGCGCCATAGTCATGACGCCTTCAGCAGCAACGGGCGCAACTGGACTTGAACGGTTGCTTCTCATCTTTCTCATGAAAACTTGACAAATCACAAAGAGCGATGAACAACTCCTTCTTCAGCGACGATTGATTCAGCGATCAATCGGTCAGAACTTCGCGAAACTTCGAAAAGCCTCAAGAACACAGCAAACCTTCACAGAAACTCGCAACTCCACCAAAAACCAACGCTTCTTCCACGAAAATCCAAACGAGCAACATAACTCAGATCTCACCGATTAAAACTCGCGTAAGCAGCAAAAACCTCACCTCACCGAACAAAAACTCAAACGAACGGTGGAAAAAGGTTGCACCAGCACACAACCAAACAGAAACCGCAGAAACCTCCAAGAACTCACGCTGTGGATGGGAACAGGTTTTACACGGCCCCACGGTAAAACCTAGATCGACTTCTGCGCCGTGTTAGCCTCCGTCCTTCACCGCGATTCACCTCAAGAACCTGCAAAAGGCAGAACAGCGCCGCTGCGGCCGATCACGCTCCGACGCCCAAGTCAGCGACTGAACCACCAATTACTAAGAGTAAAACTCAAGAACTCTAAGGAACCGTGCACAAATTCTCTCTCAGCGTACTCTCGTTCTCGTAGTTGTAAAGTAGTAATCTAAACGCGTGCGTACCTCAAAGTCCGTTGGAAACTCTTATATACCTGGGCACTTTCTCTCTCCTAGCAGTTACACATCTGGACACGTGGCTCGCATCCAGCTGTACACGTGCCATCATCTGGAGCATCCTTGACTTGGGCGCCACTTCTTGCTCTTCAGGTTTTTTGGTTAAGTTACTTATGCATGACACAACTCAGTGCATAGCTGCCTTGGAGCGTGATCTCTTCTGGGTGGCGAGTTCGGGTGCCTTCGTACACACCTTCCCTGTGGTCTCGCCGGCCGCCTTCATGATCTACTCTTCTTTCTTCATCGTGTATGTTCAATTGTGCTATCCCCCGAGCTCATCCTCTGGCCAGCTGGCAAATGACTATCTGCCTTCATTCGGCGATGTCCTTGTTTCGGCGATCTCTAATCACTTGATCGCCTGGGTTCACATCTGGCGACTTCATCTTCAACCCGGTGACCGCCGGTTTAGGTATGATGGAGATCGGAGCACGCCAACTTAACAACTGGCGACTACACGAACCCCCCGACTTCCTTCCCTTCTGCCAGCCAGGTGTCCTATCCAACACGCCTATACAATAGCTTGATGCCACGTCATCACTTCAGACTACCAGGGCGGTACAATAACTAACCTCATCCTTGTTGTATGAAGTCAAGGGACCGATTTTTAATAACTGACCTCCTCCTTGTTGTATGAAGTTAAGGGACAGGTTTTAATAACTGACCTCATCCTTGTTGTATGAAGTCAAGGGACAGGTTTTAATAGTTGACCTCATCCTTGCTATATGAAGTCAAGGGAGGATTTAACTGGCGAACCATACTGTTCAACCTTGGTGTTCTCACTCAAAGGGGGAGGTGTTCACTGCGAACCATCCTATCCCCATCTTGATACTTCTAACCCCAAACGAACGGCTCGTAACTGCATTGTACAAAAATGCTTGAAGATATATTCTCTTAATTGAATAACTAAAATTTTATTGGGTGATCCCGTTAAAAAACCCTTATAAGGGAAAAAGAGTGTCCCCTAAAACTGTGTAGAATGCGAACAACTTAACTGAAATAAAATTTAAGGTTGGTCACGTTCCATGTACGAGGGATCGCTCCACCTTCTAATGTCTCGAGCCTATATGCTTCATTCCCAATGGCCTCTATCACTCTGAAAGGACCAGTCCATTAAGGGGACAACTTGTTCTCTAGCTAGTATGGGTGGGCCTTCCGCATCACCAGGTCGGCGACCTGAAATTGCCGAGGTCTCAGCTTGGAGTTGTACTTGTACTCCACCCCTCTCTTCAAGGCTTCGGTATTGATTCTTGCTTCCTCCATCACTTCATCCAGTAGATCCAGGTTCACCTTCCTTTCTTCATTGGACTCTTCGACCACGAAGTTCTGGAAACGCGGCGAGTTCCCCTGGATCTTTACAGGAATCATTGCGTCCGAACCATACACCAAGCTAAAGGGTGTTTCTTTGGTAGTGGACTGTGGAGTATGTTGAACCAAGTGGTGTTCAAGCTTTGAAGAATCCAAAACCCTTTGAAGGATGTTGAAGGTTAGGTTATGCTTGCTGTTGTTGAGCTGTCTTAGATAGGATCTAGGGTAGATTGTGTTTGTAATCCACTCTTGATTGAATCCAAAGCATAGGCATTCTCAATCTTTTTAAGAGAAAAGTGTTTTTCAAACTAAGTGAAAAACAACCTGTTGTTTTGTCGAAACAACCGATTTTTTTATACTTAGGTGTTTTTAGAAAAGGTTGAAAACTGTTTTTATGGTTGACTTGCTGTCAAAACCAAAACAACTGATTCATTTGTGGAAACAACCGATTGTTTGTTTTGGTACCATAACAGAAAACTGTTTTGCGCTTTGACTGAACATTAAATGTTTTTCCAACTGTTTAGGCTCCAGTTTTTAATGCTTTGACCAAGAGAAATGTGTGTCTTGAGGGGATCAAGGTCACTTTCTTGGTTGTGTTGTAAGTAATCTAGGTTTGATTGCTTAGTGGAATTCCTCAGTGGTTTATGAGAAGACTAGATGTAGCTCTGGGTTTAGAGTGAACCAGTATAAACATCTGTGTGCATTCTCTCTATCCTTAATCTCTTTAAATTCAGTTTTGATATTTGCAAACTGGTATAAACAACCGATTGTTTCTGCGAAACAATCGATTGTTTTTCTGGTGCTGTTGGTTTTGCTTATTGTTTTGGCAAACTGAATTCCTTATCATTTGTTTCTCAAAGTAATTTCATTCTTGGCTTAAAAGTTTGCGAAAACCCTCTTTAAACAATTCACCCCCCTCTAGTTTAAAGCCATCCATTCTAACAATTGGCATCAAGAGCTTGGTTTTTGAAATTTATTCAAGTGTGATCTTAAAACTGTTTTTTGATGGCTGATAGACTACCTTTTGGGGAAGGTGCTTCAATCAACAGACAACCTCTGTTTTGTGGTTTGAACTACCAATTTTGGAAAGTGAGAATGAAAATATTTATGGAATCACTTGATAAAGGAATTTGGGATGCAATTGAAAATGGTCCTTTTGTCCCCAAGTTTGAGAAAGATGGATCTTTCATTGAAAAGCCTTGGTCTCAATGGATTGATTCAGAAAGAAAGAAGGACAAATTCGATTGTATTGCTAAAAGCATAATAACCTCTGCTTTAAATTCAGATGAGTTTTTCAGGGTCTCTTAATGCAAATTAGCAAAAGAAATGTGGGACACCTTGAAGGTAACTCATGAAGGTACAAATGAGGTAATGAGAGCTAGGAAGCATACTTTAATCCAAGAGTATGAGATGTTCAGAATGCTCAAAGGTGAAACAATTGCTGAAGTGCAGAAAAGATTCACGCACATCATCAATCATCTCATGAGCCTTGACAAGACCTTTGAAAAGGAAGAGCTAAACATCAAAATCTTGAAATGTCTTGATAGAGCATGGAAACCTAAGGTAACTGCTATATCCGAATCTAAAGATCTAACATCCTTGAGTATGGCTTCTTTGTTTGGTAAGCTTAGGGAACATGAGTTAGAGATGAATCGACTCAATGTTCAAGAAAGCAAAGACAAGCACGTAAGGAGCATAACCTTAAAAGCTTCCAAGCACAAAGGCAAACAAGAATCCAACGATGATAGTGATGAGGAAAACCTTAGCTTGCTGTCAAGAAAGTTTAGCAAATTCTTGAAGACGAACCGCAACAAGGACAACAACAAAGATAGGTATGGAAACAAGAAATCCAATGATTTTAATTCCAATAACTATACTTGTTTTGGTTGTGGTGAGCAAGGTCACATAAAGGCAGATTGTCCAAACAAAAGTGTATCGCCCTGGTAGTCGGAAGTGATGATGTGGCATCCCGCTACAGTATAGGCGTGTTGGCAAGGCGCCAGGTTGGCAAAAGGGAAGTAAGTCGGGGGGCTCGTGAAGTCGCCAGTTATTAAGTTGGCGTGTTCCGATCTCCAGCATACCAAGATAGGCGATCACCGGGTTAAAGATGAAGTCGCCAGATGATAACTCAGGCGACCAAGCGATTGGAGATCGTCGGAGAAAGCACATCGCCGAAGGTGAAGGAGAAGCAGATTATGAAGGCGGCCGGCGAGACCACAGGGAAGGTGTATGAAGGCACCCTAACTCGCCAGTTCCAGTAGAGATCGCACTCCCAAGTTGGCTATGTACTGGGCAGTACCATGCGTAGGTAACTTAGTAAAACCAGAGTAGAAGCAGCGCCCAAGTCAAGGAGGCTCCAGATGATGGCACGTGTACAGTTGGATACGAGCCACGTGTCCAAGTCTGTAACAGCCAGGAGAGAGAAAGTAACCAGGTATATAAGAGTTCTCAACGAACTTTCTAAGGTACGCAAGTTCAGATTATACTCTTTACGCTTGCGAGTTATAGAGCTGACTGTGAGAGAGGATTTGCACGGTTCTTGTTCTCTTAGTATTTGGTGATTCGGTCACTGACTTGGGCGTTGGAGTGCGATCGGCCGCAGCGGTGCTGCCCTGTTTCTTTTGCAGGTTCTTGAGGTGGATCTCGTAGAGGAACGGAGGTTTGAAGCGGTGCACGCGTCGATCCTTTGACGAGGCAGTTTCCAGCGTTCTGGTCAACAGGCAGGATCAAAAAGCAAGGAGAAAAAGCCTAGCTACAAGGAAAAGAAGGGCAAGACAAAGAGAGCCTACATAGCTGATGTGAATCAAAAGGATGTTGTTAATAGGAAAAATGGACAAGGGCCAAATCATTTAAAGTTCTTCTTATTAGTCTTTTCAAAAGATGAGGCCCAAGCCCAAAGCCCAAGCCCAAAGCCCAAGCCCAAGAAGCCCAAGGCCAAACATTAAATAAAAGAACATCATTTAATGAATCTTGTAATTTCTATTGTTTAGTAGGTGTGGATATTAAATAAAATGTGTGAATAGTTAGGGGGGTGTAGACGCATTTTAGGAGGTGCTGAAAATAGGAAGTGGATCACACTTACTTCATGACTAGGTGGCACCAATTTGCATTTGAATTTGGACGGAACTTTGAGTTTTATTTGTGTTTCATTTCAGCCCTCTTCTATTATAAATAGAGAGGTTGGGCTCTTGTAAATTCAGATTTGGATAATTGATATAGAGAAACTCTACTCATTTTGAGAGAGCCTTTTGTGAGATTTTGATCTCCTTAGCATAGTTTCATCTTGTGAGCTTTTGGAGAGCTTCAAGTGGCGACTTCCTTCACTTATCTTGGAACTCCATCACCAAGTGGCATGATCATTCTCCAATTCCATTCCAGCCGGTTCTTCAACCAGAGTTCATCTACCTACTACCTACGAATGCTTCCAGTAACATTCCAAACCTCCCTTTCTCACCATCGTGATGCATCCAATTTGTTCCAAGCTTCTTTGACCATATCAAAAGCTCAAATCTAGCTTAGTGTCTCCCTTCCACATATAACTTTACTGTATGCAATGTCTTGGCATTGTTCAACTACCATGAACGAACAACAGACTTAAGTGTCCAATTGTTGTGTATCTTGTTAGTGTCAATCCAACTCATATCAATAGCTTGGGATGAGAATGAGGTATCATCATCAAGCTCCTTATCAAGTGAAGATGAGAAAGCAAACATCTGTTTGATTGCTGAAGATGATGATGAATCTTGTAGCTCAAGTGAGTAAGTTCTTGTGCTTCCTTAAATGAAAAAAATTATAGTGAATTGCTTGAAGCTTTTCAAGAAACTCACGATGAAGCTAATCGATTGGTGCTTTCAAACAACTGATTGAAAGAACTTAACAGCTGGCTGGAAAATAGAGTGAAATCACTTGAAGATGAGATTGAAAAATCTAAAAATGATTTCAAAAATCTGGAAAATGATTTCAGTTATGTTTCATTTGTATTTGGTCTTTCACCACTTGGGAGTGTGGTAAAGGACTAAGTACAAATTTCCTATGCTTATGGATGAAGGAAATCTCATTAGTGAGACCATCATGCAAGGTTTTCTTGTCAAATTGCCATGGTCTCCCTAATAAGATGTGGCAAGCTTCCATAGGTACTACATCACATAAAACTTTGTCTTTGTAGTTCCCTATGGAAAACTTGATTTCCACTTGCTTATCTACACTTAGTTCCCCATTTTCATTAATCCATTGTAATTTGTAAGGTTTTGGGTGAGGAACTACTTGTAGATTAAGCTTATCAACCATTCTAGCACTACAACAATTACAACTAGATCCACTATCCACAATGAGGGAACATATATTTTCTAAAACATTACATCTTGTATGAAAGATGTTCTCCTTTTGTGTTTCCATGGAAGTGCTAGGTTGATTGTTGAGGGTTCTCCTAATCATTAGCAATTCTCCCTCTAATGGAGCTACCCTCTCATCCTCTCCCCCCTTCCTCTCTCTCACTTGGCTCATCCTCGCCACTAGTGTATTCGTCTACACCCTTTAAAAACAAAGTCCTTTGGTTTGGGCATTGTGCTTGCACATGCCCTCTTCCATAGCACTTAAAGCACTTAACATCTCTAGCTCGGATGGGTGGGGTGGAGGTATCTTTTTCTAAGGCCTTGGTAGTTTCCTTTGGTTTTTCTCTAGATGTACTACCCTCCCTTTTATAATCTTTCTTGGGATAAAAGCTAGAGTATGAACCCACCCTTTGACTTGAAGTTTTGCGCAAATTTTGTTGTTCAACTTTAATGCAAACTTGAACCAAGTCATTCAAGTCTTGGTAGGGAAGGAGTTCTACCCTATCTCTTATCTCAAGAGAGAGACCACTAAGAAATCTTGCTATGGTGGTGTCCTCCTCTTCTCTAATGGATGCTCTCATCATATAGAGCTCTATTTTTTGCCTATACTCCTCTACACTCATATTTTTTTGTTGGAGTCTTTGGAGCTTGTCCATTAACTCTCTATGGTAGTATGAGGGTATGTGTCAACGTCTTAGGGCTCCCCTAAGGTCATTCCAATACTCAATGGGAGGTTCCCTATGAAGACGTCTTTCTCTTTCGAGAGAGGTCCACCAATACATGGCATTCCCTTGGAAGCTAAGGGTGGCTAAGGGTACCTTACGTTCTTCACTCACCTTATGGCAAGCAAAGAGTTGCTCTACTTTCATCTCCCAATCTAGGTAGATTTTTACGTTCTCCTTACCATGGAAGTGAGGTAGGTCTACTCTAACCTCCCTTGGGCCCTCTTGCTCCCTTTTCCTATTTCTTCTAGGGGGTGGTTGGTAATAGTCATTGATTCTAAGGCTACCCTCCCCTAGAGATTCATCTTCTTTTGAATGAGATGCATGAGTATGAGATTTTTTTGAATTTTGTGATTTCTCTTCCTTTGCTCTAGTTAGTTCATTGATTTTAGACTCGTTCTCCAATTTTCTATAGGAAATGAGTTGAACATCCTTTGCTAATTGTTTCAAAAGGGATTTTATGGACTTCATATCACTTTCCATAGACTTTGTAGAATGAGAAGACATGACTAGAGTTTTGTGTATAGAAGTGTTTTACTTTGAGAAAAATTAGGGAAGTTAAAGAAGGTAGTTTTCCAGGTAAGAGAGGTGAGTCACAATGTACTACTTAAATACCAAGTCTTGCCTTAGCCAAAAACTATCCCTCCAAATCTTCACACAAATCTTTCTCTTAGTAAACCACTTAAAACACAATCAAGTTGGAGAAATCAAATTTTGAATGCAAGAAACAATGCAAACTATCTAATCAACCAAACAAATTTAACAAAGCTTTAAACAATACAAAGACAATTAATAAGCGTAGCTAATTAAAACAAAGAGATGCAATTAAAACAATTAACAATTGCTAAGCTAGATAGTTCTAAACTAGTCGGCCCTAGGTGAGGCTTCTTGGACACTTGGAGCCCTTGAAGACACACTCACCGTCTAATTGCGTAATTAAACAAGTAATTAACAAGAGTTAAGTTGAAAAGAAATTAGATGAACTCCCTTTTGTTGATTTTTCTATTTGCACTTCTTTTGTAGTCTCTTCTTTTTTGGGCCTTCCAATGTATGTGGTGTATTTAGAAGGTGTTTGTTTCTGCCCCTTGCCTTTGTTCCTCTTGAAATTAGGTAATTAATTCTTCAATCCAGCACCTATTATGCAAACTAGACTCCCCTCAATTCAATTCCCACTCAATCAAGTACCAATTGATAATTAATCCACCACCAAGCTTAGAGGTCAAAGAATTAAAGCAAGAAACAAATTAATTTGACAAACAGTACCACACAAATGAAATTAAATGTGACAACTAGAAAGAGTTCCAATGAAATTAGACAAGCAAATAAAAAGGTACTCAAAGAAAGGATGGCACACAAAATGGAACCTATAAAATAGCACTAGATTTGATTTCAAATAAAAAACTGCACCACTGAAATAATTGTTGTGGTCCAGAGAGCGTGATTTTCACTGATTTATGCTGAGCTGGCCTTTTAATATTTGCTTCTGAAAATTTATATGCAAATAAATCAAGATCTTAACAAAATTCTGGCGTTGGTTTCACTCCAAACGCATGCACCATTTTTTTGTAATAAATTTTCTAAAATCAGTGCTCAGTTACGCCAGTTGTAGCATCAGAATTGCACACTGTTTTTATAATATTTATCATTTTTTTTCTATTTGTTTTTTTGAACTGATTCGTTTTTGGTCCTTTCTCTAACACCTCGATCTTGCAAAATCCAGAGCCTCAGAATTTTCTTATGTGGAAAAATAATTTTCTTAAGCAAAACAGCCAGTACAAAGTTATGCAAAATAGGGGATTCTGTAAATCTGGAAAAAACAGCAAGATATACCAAAAGAAAAACACAATGGAATTGGTGAAATGGAATTTGTGTAGATCTAAACACAAATATGAACTCAAGCTAAAAATAAAAAGCTCCAAAGGATAAAAAACACAGCAGATTCAGATCAAGCATTTATACCAAAAACAAGAAACAAATAAGGCAAACAAAGTACTACTATGATTTGATGACATTTTGGAAGAACATGACTAGACAAAACACATATAGATTCAGAAATTAAAAGACTCAAATGAACATAATATGAACCAATTAAAATTGCAATAATGACTCAAATACCTAAAATAAAACAGCAACACAAACTATATGGAATCCTACCAAAAATTGCACAAAGATTGCTCAAGAACAATTGAACAAGATGCACCGATTGGAATTTCCAAACAGCACACCAATTCAAAACAAAAATTAAAAAAACAGCAAGACAATATGGAAGATGAAGAACAACACGGATTTAAGAAGAACTCAAAAAGAAAATGACAAAGAGATACTCATCTTTGAAGAACAATAGCTCATGATACCAAATGATGGATTTCCTATGAGCTCTTCTTGGATGTTTGGTTGAAGATGGTGCGGAAGCTTAATGGAAGAGACGAACAAGGTCCTCCTAAGAGGTGTGGTGACCTTGAAGGTGCATGAAGAGTGTGGAAATGGGGAGGTTCGGCCAGCCCCTTTGAAGGTGGTGAAATGAAGATTAAAATCTAGAAACTAGGCAAGGAGTAATGTATGGCACTAAATTGGCAGCATAACAATACTCTATTCAATCTTGAAAATACAAGGTGTAGGCTCCTCTTTTTATAGGCTAAAGAGGACCATAATGCAACCCTAATGCTAATCAAAATGAAATGCAACCACATGGGCACATGGAGCACATGGCCGGTCCTAGTGGGAGAAATCTTCTAGAAACCGTGAGCAATCTAGGGTAAATCAAAAGGAAACAAGTTTATGCTTTTCAACACTACAGTAAATACTAAGCTACCCCTAATGGGCCTTCATGTAGCATGTACAAGTTCCTTTCTCTACCATCCGTAGCTTGACCCAAATATGCGTGGAGATGCTTGGCCATGGACCTAGTGATAGGTCCTAGACGCTCTAGTCTTCCTCCTAGACGCTCCCTTTCTAGACGCCCTTCATCTTGGGGTAGACGCTCTTCACCTTGTCCTAGACGCTCCCCACTTGGCTCTAGACGTTCTAGACTTGGCTCTTGTCTTCCATGGGGTGGTGAGCTTGGCCCTCCTCCATCAGCCTCTGGGCTCATACTATACGTCGAACTCTGATAGCTCTACTGCTCATCGCACCATCCTTCCTGCCACATCCGGTTTCTGTAAGACCTTGCGAATGGGAAGGTCTATCATCACTATCACGGTGAAGCTCTAGAGGTAGTGGCGAAGTCTTCGCGTTGAGAATACTACTACCAGGGCTGCTTTCTCTATGGCCTGGTATCTCACCTCTGGCCCCTGCAATACTTTGCTGACAAAGTAGATTGGCTTCTGCACCTGGTCCTGCTCTTGCACCAGGACCGAACTGATCGCCTTTTCTGTAACCGCGAAGTATAAACAAAGTGGAGTACCCAGCTGTGGCTTGCACAACACTGATGGACTGGCCAGGTACTCCTTTATTTTTAAGAACGCCTCTTCGCACTCTCTGGTCCATATGAACCTGCTATTCCTCTTCAGACATTGGAAATAAGGTTGCCCCTTATCTCCTCCTGCCGATACAAATCTAGATAGAGCGGCGATGCGCCCTGTCAACTGCTGCACCTCCTTTACTAAGATCGGGCTCCTCATTGCTATGATCACAACGCACTTTTCAGGATTCTCCTCTATCCCACGTTCAGTGAGTGGGAAACCCAAGAACTTGCCTGCTTCTACCCTGAACACACACTTCTCAAGGTTCAGCTTCAATCTATATTTAGCTATTGTGGTGAATTAGGTCTGCTACATGCTGCTCCCTCTGCTGGGAGGTGACCACCATGTCATCCACGTACACTTGGACATTCTGCCCTATCATGGGCGCTAATACCCTGTCCATCAACCTCTGGTAGGTCGCACCTGCATTCTTAAGCCCGAAGGGCATCACCTTGTAACAATAACAAGACAGCTCTGTCATGAGCGCTGTCTTGCACTCATCCTTGGGGTGCATCCTGATCTAGTTGTAACCAGAAAAGGTGTCCAGGAAGCTTAGTAATCTGCAACCGGACGCGCTGTCCACTAGAGCGTCAATACTGGGCAAAAGGTAGGAATCCTTCGGACAAGCCTTGTTGAGGTTTGTGAAATCGACGCACATCTTTCATTTCTCGCTAGCCTTCTTTACCAGTACCACGTTCGCTAGCCACTCAGGGTACTGATCTCCCTGATGTGGCCAGCCCTGTGTAGCTTTTCTATCTCTTTTCTGACGACCTGATGCCTTTCATCGTTGAATTTTCGTCTTCTCTGGCGAACAGGTCAGACTTGGGGGTCCATGGTGAGACGATGATAGAGGAAGTTAGGATCTATGCCAGGCATGTCTGAGGCAGACCATGCAAAAGCATCAAGGTGTCGAGCTATGACTTCGGCGATCTGATCATGTGTTTCTTGGCCTAAGGTTTTGCCAAGCTTGAACATCTTCCCACCGATCTCCCTCTCTAACACGTCTTCGGCAGGTTGGGGTCATCTCTCCTGGGCGATCTCTACACGGGTGACCCCTTCTTCCCTCGGGGGCTGAGTGGTAACAACAAACACTCCTCTCTTCGTCTTGAGGTTATTCTCGTAGCACTTCTTAGCCTCTTTCTGATCATACTTGATGGTGATCACCGTACCCTCGAGGGAAGGCAGATGCATCTTCATGTGCCTCGTAGAGGCCACCGCTCCAATCCTGTTCAAAGCAGATCTACCCAAAAGTATATTGTAGGCTGACAGAGCCTTAACAAGAGGTACTTGATGTTTTCAGTGCGTGAAGTTGTGCCATCTGTGAAGGTCGTCCTCAGCTCTATGTGTCCACGCACCTCCACCTAGTCTCCAACGAAACCATACAAGAAACCGGTGTAAGGCCTCAACTGGTCTGGAGACAACTGTAATTTGTTGAAGGTCGACCAAAGCATCACATCGGTCAAACTTCCCTGGTCCACAAGGACGCGATGCACCCTCCTTCCTGCTATCACTACCGAAATCACCACCGAGTCGTTGTCATGTGGAACGACGTCCTAGCGGTCGGCCTTGGTGAAGAAGAGGTCGACGTTTGGAGTATGATTTTCCTCCTACGCCTCTACGGCCATCACCTCTTGTGCGTACTTCTTCCACTGGGAGGCGATGCATCCTCCTCCTGAGAACCGTCCAGAGATGGTGTTGATCTCACCATGAATGGGCACCTCGTGCCCCTGATCTACTCCTGTGGCTACTAACGCCTGATCCTCCTGCGGCTCTAGGAGATAATCCTTCAAGAAGCCGCTTTTCACCAGCTCGTCCAATTGGTGCCCCAGTGACAAGCAGTTGCGTATGGGGTGGCCAGATGCTTGGTGGAACTCGCACCAAGCGTTCTTGTTGGGCCCCAACTTTTTATCTATCTTTGAGGGCACCTTCAGCCTTGCCGCGATATTGGGAATAGCAATTAGCTCCTTTAGTTCTACACGAAAATTGTGCTTGGGGGGCGGGTCTCCCCGTGTGCATGCTCTAGCTTGGGGCTTCTCGTAAGGTTGCTGCTTCCCCGAGACTTTCTTCTCTGTTGTCGCCTTGTGCACCCTCATGTGTTGAGGTCGTCTTGTTGCTCGAGGTCGGACAGGACTGACGCAGCCGCGTTTCTGTCACTCGATCTTCTGCAGTGATGTGCGCCAAAGCCCGACGTCTGATCTCGCAGAATGTCTTCGGGTAATATCTGAGCAGCGATTCACTGAAGGGCCCTGGTAGCATTCCTTTGGTGAAGGCGTGCACCGTCATGACTTCATCCGTGGGTTTTAGCCTCACCACCTGGACTCCAAACATGTTCAAGAACTCTTTCAAGGACTCTACCTGGTACTGCTTTATGTCAAAGACATCGTAGAAGATTCGAGAAGAAGCCCTGTTGATAAGGTATTGCTCTCTAAACAACGTTGCGAATTGGTCGAAGGTAGTAATGTGTCCGTCAGGGAGATTGACGAACCATTCTGTTCTTGCTAGTTGACTCGCTCGCCGGTTGACTCGAACGATAATCTCTTGCCCGCCTGTCTTCGCTTGAGAATCGAACTTCCTTGCTTGGAGAATCTCTCTCCTACCAAGACAAAGGGCGCCTTGACAGTCGTTTGCACTCCGACGCTCAAGTCAGTATTAGGGCAAAGAAACAATAAGCGTATAAAGTAGTTTCAGTCCTAGAAATAGTGTACCTTGCTAGGGTTCTTAGTGCCCTTTATATAGGTTAAAACTAGGGTTTACCTCTGTTCTGTTACCCATGTCTAGGGTTCCTTAGAGAATGTCCCTGCGCCGCTATTACGTAATCTTAACATAATCTGGCACAAAAGACTTCCCTTTACTGGAATGCAATGACTAACAAAATGGCTGCCTAGGTACCAACTCATGTGCCAAATCTCTCGGGCCATCTGTTCTGTGGGTGCCCTAAGTATTCACGTGTCATGCATGTTGCCTCCCTTGGAAACCCAAATCCTAACGGGCCTTAGCGTCACCAAAGACTATTTACTCGTGTTGCGCCTGAATGCGCTATACACACCACCTGCATGGATCCCTCGTGTCTTAGGGCTTTTTTTCATATCTGACGTTTTCACTGGTAACTAGTATAATTCTAGGGCCCACCTTACGTGGCCCAATATAGTTGTTCAAACCACCGACGACCAATCTCCCCCTCTGTTCGCGAGGTCCGATGTCGATCCCTAGCATCGATGTCCGATGACTGGTCGGTACACCTCTCATACATTTTCTTTACATATTTGGATTTTTTTATTCCTTCCTTTTGCACAAATTCTTGTCGATTAGGTAGAGGTAACAAATCTGAACGAGTAAGAGGATTAAATCCATACATAACCTCAAATGGAGAAATATTAGTAGTTTTATTAATTACTCTATTATATTCAAACTCAATATGAGGAACATACTCATCCCAAGATTTATGGTTTCCTCTCTGATGGAGAAGTGCCTTCATGATTTGTAGAATTTTTGGTGATTGGCGGAATCTTCATGTAGTGTAAGTGAAACAAGGTCCTCCTAGGAGCTATGGTGACCTTGAAGGTGCATGAAAGGTAGGGATTGAGAGTGGTGAGGCCAACTCTCTTTGGTAAGGGGGAGATTTGAAGATCAATAGTGATGGAAGAGGGCCAAGCACAACCTCATATAAAAAGACAAGCGCCAAGACATGAGCATCCAAAGCCAAACCAAGAGCGTCTAGGACAAAGGAAGGAGCGTCTAGGCCAAAGTGAAGAGCGTCTAGCACAAGGTGGAGAGCGTCTAAAGGGAGAGCGTCTAGAAGGAAGGGTAGACCGTCTAGGACCTTGTTCCGTCCGGTTGACCGGGACGTCTTCGTGCGCGACCTCAACCGTCAGCTAGGGACTCCTTCCCACTGATTGCCTGTGGATTCCTGCAAAAAAGAGGACAAAGAGGCGCCCTAGCGGCCGTTTGCACTCCGACGCTCAAGTCAGCCAGCAAGAAACACCAAAACTGTTCACCTCCGTTTCTGAGCACCGCGTGTGGCACTCTGAAGGTGGTAAGAAATAACTGTGTATTGTGTGTTTGTGTTCTCTCTCTCAGGCAAAAATATTCCCTAGTCCCTTGTTCGTAACCTTGAAGCACGAGCAAGCAACTAGAAAGTTCTGGTAAATTTGCCAAAAGTTCGAACCCTGTTTCCAACATTCTCCGCGCTATTTAAACTACCCAAGCATTTAAAGCGCCTTAAAGCGCCTTTAATTACAAATGTAACGCACTCAATCAGCGTATTTAATTAGAAAACGTAGCGCATTTAAGACGTTGAAACGCTTGGGAGCCATTATAACACCTGAATGCTCGAAAGGGAAACTTTATTGAAGGACTTTAATTACCTGGCACCTGACTAAAGGGTGTTTCTATTCTGGCATGGCTGTCGTACACGTGGAGGTCCTCACGACGCCATGACCCCATCTGGGGGCGTTTCTGCCCATCTGGGGACGTTTCTACGTGTGAGTCCTCCTGCTTGGGAGTGCTACTGCACTAGGGGTGACTTTTTGGGTGCCAACTCATGCCCCCAATTATCTAGTCACTTACTTTGAGAGCGTATCTGCCTTCCTCTTGTACCCTGCACCCGGCTGCCCTGGGCGTGACCTTCCTCTTGAGTCGTATCTGTCCCACAGGCATCTCTGGGGCGGCAGGAGCACTTCACGAGTCACCCCGGGTTATCGGGACCTGAGGCCTCCCCACAACGTCGCTCCCTCCATGGTCTTTCCTACCCATGGGTATCGGGGAACCACACCGTGATTGCCTCGCTTTAGCACTGTTTGATCTGGCGACGCCCTGGTTGGGCGACGCCATCACCTAGGCGACGCCTTGTCCTGGCGACGCTTCCTCTTGGCGATGCTGGCACTTGGCGTTTCTCCACCTAGGCGACGCCTTGCGTTGACTTTGACTCTTCAGTCGTTGACTTTGACCTTGACTTAGTCAACGCCCGGATACGGGACGGTACAGACCTATTACTAGGTCCATGACCAAGCTACGGATGTGAGACTTGGGCCAAGCTATGGATGGGAGAGAAAGCAACTTGTATATGCTACATGAAGGCCCAATAAGGATAACTTAGTATTAGTTGTGGTGTAAATAACATAAACTTGATTCCATGAGACTTGACCTAGATTTGCTAAAGATTTGGTCACATTCTAGAAGGATTCTCCACATGGCCGGCCATGTGCTCCATGTGATGTAAATTGGCATTTCATTTTGATTAACATTAGGGTTGCATTATGGTCCTCCTTAGCCTATAAAAGGAGGAGCCTACACCTTGTATTTCCAAGACTATTTTGAGTAATGAAATGCTGCCCAAGTGCCATTCAAATTACTCCCTTGCCAAATTCTCTCTAGAATTAGGTTTTTAGTCTTCAAACTTCACCCCCAAATGGAGATGGCCGAACCACTCCAACCTTCACTACCTCTCATGCACCTTCAAGGTCACCACACCTCTTAGGAGGACCTTGTTCCACTCTCATCCATTAAGCTTTCGCACCATCATCAACAAAAATCCAAGAAGAGCTCATAGGAATGCCATCATTTGGTATCATGAGCTATGGTTCTTCAAAGATGAGTATCTCTTTGTGTCTTTTCTTTTGAGTTCTTCTTATTTCCTAGTTGTTCATCTTGTTTCCAAGTTGTCTTGCTGTTTTTCTGTTTTTAATATGATTTGAATGCTTTTCTATTCAATTCAATCGGTAGTTTTTGTTCAAATTGTGCTTGAACATCTTATTTCAATTTTGTGTAGGATTCTTGATATTTTGTGTTGTTGTTTTTATTTTTAGGCATTTGAGTCTTGATTGCAATTTTCATTCGGTTCATATTAATGCTTGAGTCATTTTATTTTATGAATCTATAAGTTTTGTCAAGTCTTGTGTTTCCATATTTGTCATCAAATCTTAGTAGTACTTTTTTTGGCTTATTTGTTTCTTGTTTTTGGTATAAATGTTTGATCTGAATCTGCTGTGTTTTTTATCCTTTGGTGCTTTTTATTTTTTAGTTTGAGTTCAAATTTGTGTGTTAGATCCACACAAATTCCTTACACTAATTTCCATTGTGTTTCTTTTGGTATATCATTCTGTTTTTTATTTCCAGATTTACAGAATCCTCTGTTTCCACCATTCTGTTTTGGCTGATTTTGCTTAGGAAAATGAATTTACACATAAGAAAATTCTGAGCCTCTGGATTTTGCAAGATTGAGGTGTTAGCAAGAGGACAAAAAAAGAATCAGTTCAAAAAAAGAAATATAAAAAAAATGATAAATATTACAAAAACAGTGTGCAATCCTGACACTACAACTGGCGAATCTAAGCACTGATTTTACAAAATTTATTAAAAAACAATGGTGCATGCGTTTGGAGTGAAACCAACGGCAAACATTTTTTGAGATCTTGATCTGTTTGAATATCAATTTTCAGAAGCAAATATTAAAAGGTCAGCTCAGCATAAATCTCTGAAAATCACGCATTCTGGACCACAACAACTTGTCTCAGTGGTGCTGTTTTTTTTTATTTTGAAATCAAATCTAGTGTTATTCCATAGGTTCCATTTTTTGTGTCATCCTTTCTTTGAGTACCTTTTTATTTTCTTGTCTAATATGTCATTGATACTCTTTCTAGTTGTCACATTTAATTCCATTTGTGTGGTACTGTTTCTCAAATTAATTTGTTTCTTGCTTTAATTCTTTGACCTCTAAGCTTGGTGGTGGATTAATTATCAATGGGTACTTGTTTGAGTGGAATTTGACTTGAGAGGAATCTAGTTTGCTTAATAGGTGCTGGATTGGAGAATTATTTACCTAATTCCAAGAGGAACAAAGGCAAGGGCAGAAACAAACACCTACCAAATACACCACATACATTGGAAGGCCCAACAAAGAAGAGACAACAAAGGAAGTGCAAATAGAAAATCAACAAAGGGAGTTCCATCTAATTTCTTTGCAACTTAACTTTTGTTAATTACTTGTTTAATTACGTAATTAGATGGTGAGTGTGTCTTCAAGGGCTCCAAGTGTCCAAGAAGCCTCACCTAGGGTCGACTAGTTTAGAACTATCTAGCTTAGCAATTGTTAATTGTTTTAATTGCATCTTTTTGCCTTTAATTAGCTACGCTTATCAAACTGTTTTTGTCTTGTTTAAGCTTTGTTAATTTTGCTTGGTTGATTAGATAGTTTGCATTGTTTCTTGCATTAAAATTTGATTTCTCCAACTTAATTGTGTTTTAAGTGGTTTACCAAAAGAAATATTTGTGTGAAGACATTGAGGGATAATTTTTGGCTAAGGCAAGACTTGGTATTTAAGTAGTCCATTGTGACTCACCTCTCTTACCTGGATAACTACCTTATTTAACTTCCCTAATTTTTCTCAAAGTAAAACACTTCTATACACAAAGCTCTAGCCATGTCTTCTCATTCTCCAAAGTCTATTGAAAGTGATGTAAAGTCCATGAAATCTCTTTTAAAACAACTTGCAAAGGACGTACAACTCATGTCATATAGACAATTGGAAAATGAGTCTAAAATCAATGAGTTAGCTAGAGCAAAGGAAGAGAAATCCCAAAGTTCAAAAAAATCCAATAACCATGCATCTCTTTCACAAATCCAAGAATCTCTAGGGGAGGGAAGCCTTAGAATCCATGATTACTACCAACCACCCCTTATGAGAAATAGAAGAAGAGAGGAAGAGAGCCCAAGGGAAGTAAGGGTAGACCTACCCCATTTCTATGATAAGGAAGATGTAGAGGTATACCTAGATTGGGAGATGAAAGTAGAGCAACTCTTTGCTTGCCATAGGGTGAGTGAAGAAAGGAAGGTACCCTTAGCAACCCTTAGTTTCCAAAGTAATGCCATGTATTGGTGGATCTCTCTAGAGAGAGACCCACGTCTTCATAGGGAGCCTTCTATAGAATATTGGAATGACCTTAGGGGAGCCCTAAGACGTCGCCACATACCTTCCTACTACCATAGGGAGTTAATGGACAAGCTCCAAAGACTCCAACAAAAGAACATGAGTGTGGAAGAGTGTAGGCAGAAAATGGAGCTCTACATGATGAGAGCATCCACTAGAGAGGAAGAGATCACCACCATATCTAGGTTTCTAAGTGGGCTCAACCTTGAGATAAGGGATAGAGTTGAACTTCTACCCTACCAAGACTTGAATGACTTGGTTCAACTTTTCATTAAAGTTGAACAACAAAATATGCGCAAAACTTCAAGTCAAAGGGTGGGTTCATATTCCAACTTTTATCCCAAGAAAGAATTTAAAAGGGAAGGTAGCACATCTAGAGAAGAACCTAAAGAAACTACCAAACCTTTAGTAAAAGATGCCTCCACCCCACCCATCCGTGCTAGGGACACCAAGTGTTTTAAGTGTTTTGGAAGAGGGCATGTGCAAGCATAATGTCCAAACCAAAGGGCTTTGTTCTTAAAAGGAAAAGATGAGTACACTAGTGGTGAGGATGAACCTAGTACACAAGAAAAGGGGGAAGGAGAGAGGATAAATCCTTTGGAGGGGGACTTATTGATGATTCAAAGAATCCTCCACAATCAACCTAGTGCATCCATCGAGACACAACGAGAGAACATCTTTCATACTAGATGCAATGTTTTAGAAAATATATGCTCTTTCATTGTGGATGGTGGATCATGCTGCAATTGCTGTAGCACTAGATTGATTGAGAAACTAAATCTACAAGTAGTTCCTCATCCAAAAACTTACAATTTACAATGGATCAATGAGAATGGGGAACTACGTGTAGACAAACAAGTGGAAATCAAGTTTTTTATAGATAACTACAAAGACAAAGTTTTATGTGATGTAGTACCTATGGACGCTTGCCACATCTTATTAGGTAGACCATGACAATTTGATAAGAAAATCTTGCATGATGGTCTAACTAACAAGATTTACTTCATCCACAAGAACAAAAAGTTTGTACTTAACCCTTTACCACATTCCCAAGTGGTAAAAGACCAAATACAAATTGATCCTGCCTACAACTCGAACGTGGAGGAATCGCTTCGTAGCTCTCTCTCTCTCTGCTCCGTCAACGCGACTGTGCTATCCGCAAAATCACCCTCGGAACCTTCTCTAGGATTTCCAAACGCGACCTGCAAAACACACAGACGGCGCCTCTAGCGGCCGTTTGCACTCCGACGATCAAGTTAGATCACAGAACCACCAAATGAGAAAAACTAGTAGTGTGTGTGAAAACTCTTTTTCTCTCTTTTCTCCCTTGATTCTGTTTTATGCCACTGCCTGTATCTGGGCCTAACAGAATTCTGTTATGCTTTCTGGCATGTGTCAGAACCCTGTTATGCTTTTCTGCGACAACGTACCTCCAGAATCAGTAGAGTGTGAGTGTCAGTGCGTGTCTGCGCTTGGCAACGCTTGTCTGTACCCTTAGCGGTACGAAGTGCACCTTTATCTGGACCGCGCCCTTCTCAGATGATGACACGTGGAGGCATGCAACTCACATCTAACCATACACGTGTCACTACTTGAAGGGCTCTAGCGCTTCTTTTTGTGCGCCTAAGTTATTCCCTTGCGGAGTAACTTAGCATATTTCTTCCCTCTGGGTAACTCGCATACTCTCAGGAGAACGCCAGGTGTGGCTGGTCTAAGCACACTCACCAAGCGTTGCTCTCTGCGTAAACGACTTACCCTTCACGGTGTCACGCACGTAATGGGTTGAGGGAATCACCAATCACTGACCGGTTTACCAGCTCCCTCAGGCCACTCTCGTGCACGACTCCCTGAGATGTGCTCATGCGAGGTTCATGCGTAACGCTCTCGCTGGGAACCTCAGTCCCAGTTTAACTGCGTGTAACACGAGACCCCGATGACCATGCACTCGATGGCTGATCAGTGCTCTATTGCTTCTCGCGTTCTGCCCCCAGGCGTTCATCTGGGAACTGGTCTGTTGGTGGCCACTTGGTTACTGACCACCGATCACCGTTCTGGGTGATCTGTCCCCTGACTTCTCTGTCGCCTGATCTGTCGGTGGTCACTTGGTTACTGACAACCGATCACGTTCGCCCTGATCTATCTGTCACCTGGTCCACGTGTCACCCTGCGAGTGGTCCACGTGGTTCTCTGTTGCTGACGTCATCGACTACCGATGACCGATCGGATCACAAGCCCCCCAGTCTCGAGCTGTGAACTCGTTCTCGGCGAAGAGACTAAGTGGTCGTGCCCTCAGTCCACGTGGCAAGTGGGACCGCATCACGTGCCGCCTCACGTGCTGCTTCTTTAACGTTAGGACTTCCTTCCTTAATCTCGCGACACGTGGCCCCATCGACGGCCAGCGTGGAGCGTCGCTAGCGCTTCCTTTTTTCAAATAGGCGCGCGCCTTCACTGTTTCTTCATCTTCTTCAATCAACTCTTAGACTTTCTGCGAACTCTCTCTCTGCGCTTCCATCCTTCTTCCAGTTTTCTACCTTCAAGACTCTTGCGATCATTCAAAGGTATGGTTTTTCTTCTTCCTTGGCCCACTTAGGTTACTTTTACCGATTGCATTTATCTTTCTCGTTATCATGCATTCATCTTCTCTGTTTTCCCTCTCTCGACCCGCGCTAGGGTTTTTCGCGTTCTTGCTCTGATTTCTGCTTCTCCTTCTTCCTCTTTTCACCTGGGCATTTCTTTCTCCTTCCCCTTCTCTGTTTTCACCGAACCATTCATCATTCCCTCTTCTTCCATTCATTCTGACTTTTCGTTTTTCCTCCATTGCAGCTATCTCGCGATGGCTCGCTTGAAACAAACCGCTCACATTATTGCCTCGTCTTCTGGTGCACAGCCTTCCGCAAGTGCGCCAGCTCCACCACCACCCGTTGCAACCTCCTACCATGACAACGCCAGGGTCTACGACTGGGCCCCCCTGGCGTTGCTTGCCGAAACCTCCACCCTACTGCCCCAGGGCCACCTCACATCCCTGCTGAGCAACAACCCCGATGAGTCTTCCTGCGCCATCGACAGGGAAAACGAATTTAACATCCAAATCCGCATTCCTCCTCGAGGGATGCCCATCTGCGCAGACGATAGGGCCACGAACGGGGTGCCCTTCGTCTTCATCTACTCCACCATCTTCAAAAGGTTGAAGCTACACCTGCCATTCACCTTTTTCGAGAAGGAGCTGATGATGAAGTTGAACGTCGCGCCCTGCCAACTCCATCCAAATGCCTGGGCTTTCATCCGGGCATTTGAAATTCTCTGCAACTACTTCGGGCATAACGCCTCCGTGGACGTGTTCCTCTATTTCTTCGAGGCGAAGAACCCTGGGGACAGGTCCTGGGTTAGTCTGAACGGGTGCTCTTGGGCCTGTATCAGTAATCCTTCAAAGATTGGAAGGGCAGGTTCTACATGATATCTGCCACCCCACAAAGTTCAACGTTGCTCGAGGGGTACCCCCTCTACTGGGTTCCTGCGGTTGAGTTCAAGAAACCCCGGGACCTCGAAGCCATGGCCCCCTACGAGTGCGAGCTATGTGGGCTGTTCCTGGGGGCCAAGTACAACTCTGCTCGCCTCATCAAAGATGAGTTCGATGTGTTGGCCCTGAAAAAGTACATAGGTAGCACTTCTTCTTCCACCTCTTAGGATACTTGCACATTCCCATGCATGCTTGCATACATTTTGACTTACTTGCGTAACTAGGCCATCTAACTCTTCCTTTTCCCATCGATGTAGATTCAATGTCAGGGAAGGACAGAAGAAAAGCTTTGCTGGAGCTTGCCAAACTCCGGGGGGCCCAAGGGACTGGCTCCTCTTCTTCCACCACCGAGCCTATTGCAGCCCCTCCTCTCTCGGTCGCGCCAGCTGAAGGCCCCGAGCAAGGAAGGAAGAGAAGGAAGCTGGTGAAGGCCTTTCCTTCATCTGCTGCTGCTACTGCTGCTGCTGCTGCTCCCTCAACAAAAGAGGAGAGTTCTGGCTCTCCTCTTGTACATCGCAAGAGGAAACTGCCAGCGGTTGAGGGGGCCTCATCTCTTCAACCTGGGGAGATCGAGGTGGTGGAGGTAGAGGAAGGTTCACCCCCTCCTCCCTCTACTCAACCTGCCCCAGAGCCTACGTGCCTTCCCTCTCCCCGCCAACAGCCGTCTCCAGCTTCTCGACCATCATCTCCCCCCCAGCAGGCCAATCTCTTGGTCCATCTGCTCCTCCTGCTGGGGGCGCTTCTGCTCATCCGGGGGGTCTCCCGCCACCACTGCCAACCTCCGCTGCTACTGCTGAATGTGGTGGGTCCAGCTCGCGACCAAGCGTCTCTGGGGCTAGCCACGAGAACTTCAGCCGGGTCATCACCTTGGTTCGACAGCTCATCAGCAACCGAGAGCTCGTCGAATGGAGCGGAGATGAGGTGGACATGCACCTGGCTAGGCAGATGGTGCTCTCTTTGGAGTTTTCCACCCAGCACCGCAAGCAAATAGCCCTGGAGAAGAGGGTAAAGGAGCTTGAGCATGACAAGGAGTCACTGTAAAGTGACTTCAAAGCTGCCCAAGGGTCCGTAGATCTGATGCGGGGCATGGTGGACAAAGCTAGGAGGGAGTACCTAGCGCAGGTCCAAGAGACCATCAAGACTGAGATCTTGATGGGGCAAGCTGTCAACTCACTGGACTGCGAGTTGGTGCAGCTGCGGGCCGAGACCTCCTCCCTACGCCAACTGAACTCTCAATTAGTGGGGGAGCTCGAGTCCACCAAGGAAGCGGCTGCTGCTGGGGAGAAGAAACTTGAGGAGGTGGTGGGCAAACTGTCTGAAGCCAAGGGCCAATTGGAAGAAGCTGCCTCTTCCCTTGCTGCCCTTACCATCGAGAAAAATGTTGCGGAGGCCTCAAAGCAAAAACTGGAGGCTGAGAAAGCCGATCTTATGAACGTGGGTGCTGACGCCCTCACTAACGGATTCGAGCTGGCACTCGAGCAGATCCGATGCGTTCTCCCAAATTTGGACCTCTCGCAATTCAGCATTTATCACGAAGTGGTAGATGGAAAGCTCACTCCTCCTCCTTGAGCTCTTCTCTTTTTTGTAAATTTATACTTCTGCACAACCTTTTGTACTTGGAATTTGTATAAGACTTGGTGTGAATACATACTCGTTTAAGCTATAAGCTTCTTCTCTTGTATTTTTCTTGAGCTTCACCTTTCTTTATGCACACGACTAACTGTTAGCTAGCTTAGGTTTAGCGCGATCTTGTACTCTTCGATCTTGGCCTCTACTTTGATCGCGACTAACGACTTCCTTAGCTTTGTCTTTAACAGCCCTTGTGCGCTGCTTTGTACCACTAACCAATCACTGACGACTCATCAGTGATCGTTCTTCGGTCTTCACTTAGCTTCTCTGTCGCTCTAGCGCTAAGTGCATAGAGGACTTTGACATCGATCGCTCGAGGTGATGCCTCGTTTTGGGGAAAGAAAAGTGTTTCTCGCTAACCCCTCTTACCTTCCCCAAGGTCATCACCCTTCGGTGGATTGGGTCGTTCATTTCCTGCCTCACTCCTGGGGTGAGAAGGGTTTCGAACTAAGAGCCTTACTGGGCCAATATTGGTGTATGCCAAGTGGGTAAGGACATTTGTCAAAATCTTTCCTTTCCCTCTTTTGGTCTTACTAGCACCCCTGGCTTTTCAAACCCTAGTCGCCTGCACTCACACCTGGGGTGAGGAAGACTTAGATCAGTGCCAGTACTCGCGCCTAGGGCGAGTAAGGCCTAACCGATCACCTGCACTTGCGCCTGGGGCAAGGAGGATTTTAACTTTAATACTTACGCACACTTGATATGCTGGAAATTTTTTCATTGGGTGGCCTCGTCAAAAACCCTCCTTAGGGAAAAGAGTGCCCCCTTGTCTGTTCAACTGTTCCCACTATATACAAAGCATGTATCTTTAGCGCGAGAACGCAACTACTTTACAACTTAACTGAAGTAAAATTTTAAGTGGGTGGCGTTCCATGGTCTGGGGATTGCTCCTCCCTCCAGAGTTTCTAGCCGATAAGCTCCGTTCTCCAACGTCTGAACCACTTTGTACGAGCCTGTCCACTTTGGAGACAACTTGTTCTCCATCTCATTCTGATGCGCCTTTCTCATCACCAGATCACCTTCCTGGAAGCGCCTGAGCCTCACCTTAGAGTTGTGCCTCCGTTCTACTCTTCCCTTTACGGCTTCAGCACTGACTCCGGCTTCTTCTCGCACTTCGTCCAGTAGGTCGAGATTCACCTTTCGCTCTTCATTGGACTCTTCAGCAATGAAATTCAAGAATCTGGGGGAGCTCTCCTGTATCTCCACAGGAATCATGGCGTCTGTCCCGTAGACAAGGCTGAAGGGTGTCTCATGGGTGCTGGACTGTGGGGTGGTATGATAAGACCATACGATTCTGGGGACCTCCTCTGCCCAACCTCCTTTAGCCTTATCTAGTCTTCGCTTCAGCCCCCTGAGCAGTATTCGGTTGGCCGACTCCACCTGCCCATTGGTTTGCGGGTGTTCCACTGAAGCGAAAACCTGTTGTATCTTTAACTCCTCACACATCTTCCTCAGCTGATGACTCGTGAACTGGGTACCATTGTCGGAGACCAACCTCTTGGGTATTCCGAAGCGACAGACGATGTTCTTCCAGACGAAGTGCTCGACTTTCTGTGCGGTGATGTGTGTGACTGGTTCTGCCTCCACCCACTTGGTGAAGTACTCGATGGCCATGATGAGAAACTTCATCTGCCTTATCGCCAGGGGAAAAGGTCCTACGATGTCGATCCCCCATGTGTGGAATGGCCACGGGCTATGGATGGACCTCAACTCCTTAGGAGGTGCCTTGTGCCAGTCTGCGTGCAGTTGACACTGTTTGCAACGCTGAGCAAACCTCACGCAGTCTTCCTCAGCTTTGGCCAGTAGTACCCCGCGCGGAGTATCCTACTTGCCAAAGCGCGACCACCTACATGGCTTCCGCACACCCCCTCGTAAAGCTCAGACATGAGTCTGGTGCATTGCTCCCCATGCACGCAGATCTGCACAGGGTGAGAAAATCCAAATCTAAAGAGGTTTCCATCAATTAGAGTAAACTTACTTGAGCTCCTCTTTATCCTTTTTGCCTCTGCCACGTCAAGTGGGAGTAGACCATCTTCTAAGTACAACTGGTATGGTGTTATCCAAGTGTCGGGTTCCTTCACCGCGCGGACCTCCATCGACTCATCGATCTTCGACGGTCGCGCTCTCACCCTCGGTGCTTTCAACGTTTCTTGAGTCAACGACCGATGACCGATCGTTAGGTGCTCCATTGATTTGTACACATGAAGTACCTGGTTGTCTAACACGAACGCTCGCGGTACCTTCAAGGTCTCCTGAATGACGGTCCTCTGCTTCCCCCCCTTGCCTGAGCTGGCCAGCTTGCCAAGCAGGTCTGCTCTGGCATTTTGCTCTCTTGGCACGTGCACCAATTCAAACTCGGTGAAGGACGTCTTCAGGAGCTGTACATACTCCAGGTAGGCTGCCATCTGGGGATCTTTTGCCTGGAACTCCCGTGTAACCTGCCCGGTGAATAGCAAAGAGTCGCTTTTGGCCAGCAGGTTTCTTGCTCCCATTTCTCTTGCTAGCAACATTCCTGCGATCAGGGCTTCATACTCCGCCTGATTGTTGCTAGCCTTGAAGGCAAAGCGGAGGGACTGCTCGATCAGTACCCCGTTTGGGCCTTCCAGAATGACTCCAGCGCCGCTCCCCTGCTGATTAGAGGAGCCATCCACCGATAACACCCATCAGAAATCTAAACCTTCTGCAGGTGTCGCGATCGACGACAGCTCGACTACAAAGTCCGCGAACACCTGCCCCTTGATCGGTCCTCGGGGCTCGTACTGAATGTCAAATTCTGACAACTCCACCGCCCACTTGACCATCCTTCCTGCTACGTCAGGTTTCTTCAGCACGTTTTGGATGGGCAGATCTGTCATTACCACCACTGTGAAGCTGTGGAAGTAATGCCTGAGTCTCCTTGCTGAAAATACCACCGCTAGGGTAGCCTTCTCGAGGGCCTGATACCTTGTTTCAGGGCCTTGCAGCACCTTACTCACGAAGTACACAGGCCTCTGGGCCTGATCTTGCTCTTGCACCAGGACTGAGCTGACTGCTCTCTCCGTCACAGCGAAGTATAGACGAAGAGGGATGCCTACCTGAGGTTTACGCAAGACTAGTGGGCTCGCCAGATACTCCTTCAGTTTGATGAAGGCCTCCTCGCACTCCTGTGTCCAAAGGAATCTGCTGTTGCGTTTAAGACACTGGAAGTACGGATGACCTTTCTCCCCTCCAGCAGACATAAACCGGGATAAGGCTGCCAAGCGACCGGTGAGCTGCTGCACCTCCTTCACCGTCGTCGGGCTCCTCATTGCCACGATCGCTGCACACTTCTCTGGGTTAGCTTCGATTCCCCGCTCTGTTAAGAGGAAACCCAAGAACTTCCCAGCCTCCACGCCAAAAGTGCACTTCTCAGGGTTGAGCTTCAACCCGTACTTGGCGAGGGTGGTGAATAGTTCCTCCAGATCGGCTGCATGGTGCTTCTTCTCTTGGGACGTGACCACCATGTCATCTACATATGCATGCATGTTCCTTCCCAGCATGGGTGAGAGGACCTTATCCATGAGTCGTTGGTAGGTAGCCCCCGCGTTCTTTAGTCCGAATGGCATGACCTTGTAGCAATAGCAAGACCGCTCAGTCATGAACGCGGTCTTGCATTCATCCATCGGGTGCATTTTGATCTGGTTGTATCCTGAAAACGCATCCAAGAAGCTGAGCAGCTTCCCCCCTAACGCGCTATCCACCAGAGCATCTATACTGGGTAAGGGGTAAGAGTCTTTGGGGCATGCCTTGTTGAGGTCAGTGAAATCCACACACATCCTCCACTTGCCATTTAACTTCTGCACCAGCACCACTTTCGCTAGCCACTCTGGGTACTGGATCTCCCTGATGTGCCCTGCAGCAAGGAGCTTTTGCGCTTCGTCGTGGATCACCTTCCTCTTTTCCTCGTTGAATTTCCTTCGCCTCTATCGCACAGGTCGAACCTTAGGGTCCATTGACAGACGATGGCAAAGGAAATCGGGGTCTATTCCTGGCATGTCGGACGCCGACCATGCAAAGGCACCCATGTGCTTCTCGATAACACTGACAATCAGCTTTCGCTCTTCTTCAACGAGGGATCCCCCCAACTTGAACTTTTTCCCCCTTATGTCCACTTCGACCCATCCTTCAGCTGGGTGGGGCCTTCTCTCACTGGCGATGACCGCCCTCGCGATCCCTGACTCGCGAGGAGCGATCGCGCCTTCCTCTTCTTCTTCAACCTGAGCTACCTGGGAGCCCCCCACCGTAGTGTTCTCCATCCTCTGAGCACCCTGTGTTTCCCTAACCACCGATCGCTCTTCGCGCACACCTGGTGGTGGTGTCGTGGTGACGTGACATACACTTCTCTTCTGCTTTAGCCTGTTCTCATAACAGCGTCTAGCCTCAGCCTGATCCGACTTGATGGTTATTACGGTCCCCTCCATCGACGGCAGCTTCAACTTCATGTGCCTCGTTGATGGTATTGCGCCCAACCAATTGAGGGTTGGCCTCCCCAACAAAATGTTGTACGCAGAAGGGGCGTTCACCACCAAGTACTTTATCCTTTCGGTGCGGGCTGTCGTTCCATCAGTGAATGTTGTGCTCAGCTCAATGTACCCCCGCATCTCTACCTGATCCCCTGCAAAGCCGTAAAGACACCCGGTATACGGCCTTAGTTGATCAGGGGACAACTGCAACTTGTTAAACGTCGGCCAGAACATGACGTCTGCCGAGCTTCCTTGATCTACGAGCACTCTGTGCACTCGTCTTCCTGCCGTGATGAGGGAAATGACCACAGGGTCGTTATCGTGCAGGACAACGTCCCGTAGGTCAGCTTTCCTGAAGACAATATCTACTTCAGGGTAATGGCTCTCGTCTACCGAGTCTACCGCCATAACCGATCGAGCGTACCTCCTTCTCTGTGACACGGTGCATCCCCCACCAGAGAAGCCTCCTGCGATTGTTTGCACTTCCCCGTGCACAGGGACTTCATGCTGCTGTTCTCCAGCCTGGGATCCCGACGCGCGATCACCTTGCGGCTCACGCAGGTAATCTGCCAGGAATCCAGACTTCACCAACTCTGCCAGTTGGTGTCCCAACGCCAAACAGGAGTGGAGTGTGTGGCCAAAGGCCTGGTGAAACTCACACCACTCATTCTTCTTCCTACCAAGTACCTTATCTGTCTTCTCCGGTACGCGTAGTCTCTCTGCTACAGCAGGAAGGGCGATGAGATCCGCCAATCCCAGCATGAAATTGTATCTTGGGGGTGCATTGTTCTCCCTTGCACGCCCCCTGCCCTGGTCCTTGCCTGGTGCGTAGGGATGAGGTTTTTCCCGCACCTTTTTCCCCTCCTTGGCCTCATGCACCCTTGCTTGCTGCTGCGGTTTCCCTTGCCCTCCACGCGGTCTTGGTGGTGCAGCACTCCCTCTTTTCTCAGAAACCTCTGTTTCTACCACTATGTGCACCACCGCGCGTCGTCGGATCTCTGCAAAGGTGCTGGGATGGCTCCTGATGAGGGACTCACTGAAGGGGCCAGACAGCACTCCCTTCTTAAACGCGTGCACCAGCATATCCTCATCCTTGCTGGGCAGTCTAACCACTTGTGCTCCAAAGCGGTTGAGGTAGTCCTTCAGCGACTCGCCTTGGTACTGTCGTACATCGAACAAATCGTATGACACCACTGCGGGTGCTTTGTTGACGATGTACTGCTCAGTGAAAAGCTTTGAAAACTGAGGGAAAGACGTGATATGTCCTTCTGGTAAGCTCACGAACCACTCCATGGCGATTCCGCTTAGTGTGCTCATGAACATTTTGCAGTACACAGCGTCTGAGCCCCCAGACAATATCATCTGGGTGTGGAACGCCGTCAGATGCGCCTCCGGATCTTCTACCCCTGTGAACGACACCTTCACTCCCACCAGGTTGGGAGGCACCATGGTTCCCATGACTTCAGGGGAGAATGGCATGAGGAACGCTCTTGGAGGCGATGGTGGCCTCGACACCCCTTCTTCAAGCGCGCGCTCCTTCTGTGCCTGCAACGTCCTCCTTAGCTCTTCATTGACGCGATTCAGCTCGTCGTTCCTACTCTGCGACGCAGCCAACTCCGTCTGCATCCTCTCTTGTTCAACTCTCGATGCTGCGGCGTTGTCCTGCAGCGTGCGCACCATCTCCAGGACTTGTGCCATTGTCACAGCTCCTTCGTCAGCAGATGGCGCAGGTGATGGTTGTCTGTTTCTTGGCATCTTTCCCCAGCAAAGAACTTGGCAAAACTCTGGTAAGCTTAAAAAATTGTGGTGTATATGGGACCACGATTCACTCGGGCCCCACGGTGGGCGCCAAATGATCCTGCCTACAACTCGAACGTGGAGGAATCGCTTTGTAGCTCTCTCTCTCTGCTCCGTCAACGCGACTGTGCTATCCGCAAAATCACCCTCGGAACCTTCTCTAGGATTTCCAAACGCGACCTGCAAAACACACAGACGGCGCCTCTAGCGGCCGTTTGCACTCCGACGATCAAGTTAGATCACAGAACCACCAAATGAGAAAAACTAGTAGTGTATGTGAAAACTCTTTTTCTCTCTTTTCTCCCTTGATTCTGTTTTATGCCACTGCCTGTATCTGGGCCTAACAGAATTCTGTTATGCTTTCTTGCATGTGTCAGAACCCTGTTATGCTTTTCTGCGACAACGTACCTCCAAAATCAGTAGAGTGTGAGTGTCAGTGCGTGTCTGTGCGTGTCTGCGCTTGTCTGTACCCTTAGCGGTACGGAGTGCACCTTTATCTGGACCGCGCCCTTCTCAGATGATGACACGTGGAGGCATGCAACTCACATCTAACCATACACGTGTCACTACTTGAAGGGCTCTAGCGCTTCTCTTTGTGCGCCTAAGTTATTCCCTTGCGGAGTAACTTAGCATATTTATTCCCTCTGGGTAACTCGCATACTCTCAGGAGAACGCCAGGTGTGGCTGGTCTAAGCACACTCACCAAGCGTTGCTCTCTGCGTAAACAACTTACCCTTCACGGTGTCACGCACGTAATGGGTTGAGGGAATCACCAATCACTGACCGGTTTACCAGCTCCCTCAGGCCACTCTCGTGCACGACTCCCTGAGATGTGCTCATGCGAGGTTCATGCGTAACGCTCTCGCTGGGAACCTCAGTCCCAGTTTAACTGCGTGTAACACGAGACCCCGATGACCATGCACCCGATGACTGATCAATGCTCTATTGCTTCTCGCGTTCTGCCCCCAGGCGTTCATCTGGGAACTGGTCTGTTGGTGGCCACTTGGTTACTGACCACCGATCACCGTTCTGGGTGATCTGTCCCGTGACTTCTCTGCCGCCTGATCTGTCGGTGGTCACTTGGTTACTGACAACCGATCACGTTCGCCCTGATCTATCTGTCACCTGGTCCACATGTCACCCTGCGAGTGGTCCACGTGGTTCTCTGCTGCTGACGTCATCGACTACCGATGACCGATCGGATCACAAATGAAACATAAGAGGGATGAAGAGAAAATAGAAAAAGAGAAAACTTCTGGAAAACAAAAGGTGTGGGAGAAGAGTGTTCCGTCCCACAAGGTCATTCAACAAGGCAAGCACATTAAACATACCCTTGAAAACATGCTTCTTGTTGAACAACCTAGCCTTACCTCTTGTAAAGAAACTTTAAAAGAAGCTTGCATAGATAAAGATGAAGTAGATTATTTCTCATATGTGCTAGGATATCACCAAGTAGTTCACAAAAATACTTGTATTTCTACTTTTGAGGTTATATGTGGGCTAAATCATCTTTCTCCTTGTACCGCCCTGGTAGTCGGAAGTGACGACGTGGCATCTAGCTACAGTATAGGCGTGTTGACAAGGCGCCAGGTTGGCAGAAGGGAAAGAAGTCGGGGGGCTCGTGAAGTCGCCAGTTATTAAGTTGGCGTGTTCCGACCTCCAGCGTACCAGAACCGGCGATCACCGGGTTAAAGATGAAGTCGCCAGATGTAAACCCAGGCGACCAAGTGATTGGAGATCGCCAGAGCAAGCACATCGCCAGAGATGAAGGTGGCGCAGATTATGAAGGCGGTCGGCGAGACCACAGGGAAGGTGTACGAGAGCACCCTAACTCGCCAGTTCCAGTAGAGATTGCACTCCCAAGTTAGCTATGCACTGGGCAGTACCATGCATAAATAACTTAGCCAAAAAGAAAGTCAGGAGCAGTGCCCAAGTCAAGGAGGCTCCAGATGATGGCACGTGTACGACTGGATGCGAGCCACGTGTCCAGGCCTGTAACTGCCAGGAGAGAGAGAGTAACCATGATGGAAGAGGCCCAAGCACAAGCCCACATGCAAGCCCACCAAAGGGTAGATTTGGGCCAACCATAGAGTTATGGCCAAGAGGATCCAAGAAGACGTTCTTTTACATGTTCAAATGCCATAAACTCTAGTGTAGAGTAGACTTTAATTTCTTGTCAAAATTAGCATAGGAACTTTATTTGTAATTTTCTTAGAATTAATTTTGGCATCTAAAACACCAACCTCGGTAAACTTAGAGTTTCTAAAAAAACCTCTAAATTTACCAAGGCCGGTCTAGAAAGCCCATGGAGGGGGTGAACATAAAAACTAGACACACCCCTCCCCATGTGCTCATTTGTGCACCCATGTACCATGTGCACCCATGTGCTTCACATTTACATTTCATTTGGCTAGCATTAGGGTTGCATTATGGTCCTCCTTAGCCTATAAAAGGAGGAGCCTACACCTTGTATTTTCAAGTTTAATTGACTATTGTTATGCTGCCATTTTTGTGCACTAGCTTTACTTCTCCTAGAAATCTAGGCTATAAACTTCAATCCTTTCACCTTTCTCCCTTGAGCTGGCCGAACCACTCAAACACCACACTCATCATGCACCTTCAAAGCCAACACAACTCCTAGGAGGGCTTTGTTTCACTCACCCATTGCTTCCGCATCACTTTTACTACTTTGATTCAAGAAGAACACATGAAATGCCATCAAACCAGGTATATAAGAGTTCTCAATGAACTTTCTGAGGTACGCACGTTCAGATTATACTCTTTACGCTTGCGAGTTCTAGAGCTGACTGTGAGAGAGAACATTGCACGGTTCCTTGAGATTTCTTGAGTGTTCTTGCTCTTAGTATTTGGTGGTTCGGTCACTGACTTGGGCGTTGGAGTGCGATCGGCCGCAGCGGCGCCGCTCTGTTCTTTTGCAGGTTCTTGAGGTGGATCTTGAAGAAGGACGGAGGTTCGAAGCGGTGCACAAGTCGATCCTTTGACGAGGCAGGTTCCAACGTTCTGGTCAACAGGCAGGTTCATCAGGCGCCCACCTTGGGGCCGTGTAAAACCTGTTCCCATCCACAACGTGAGTTCTTGGAGGTTTTCGTGATTTTCTGTGTGGTTGTGTGCTGGTGCAACCGTAGTTTGCTGTTCGCTTGAGATTTGTCGGTGTTTTCGCATTTTGCGCCGTTCGTTTGGATTTTTGTTCGGTGAAGGGAGGTTTTCTGTTGTTTACGCACGATTTGTTCGGTGGAGTTTGAGTTCCTTCGCTCGTTTGGTTATCTGTGGGAGAAGCTGTGGTTTCTAGTGGAGTTGCAGGTTTCTTTGGAGGTTCGCGGTGTTCTTGAGTTTCTTGAAGAGTTTCGCGCAGCTTTTTCCGATTGATCGCTGAATCGATCGTAGCTGAAGTAAGTGTTGTTCGCTGCATTCTGTGATTCGCTAAGTTTCATGAGAAAAATGAGAAGCAATCGTTCAAGTCCGGTTGCGCCCGTCGCTGCTGAAGGCGCCGCCGCCATGACCATGGCGCAGATGGCAGAGATGATGCGTTCGTTGCAGGCAACTGTGGAAGCCTCGCGCATAGAACAGGCGAGAATGCATGAGGACCTGGTCGCCTCTCGCGCCAGGAATGATGAGCTTAGAAAGGTGACTGAGGAGCTGCGTCAAGCCCTTCAGGAGCAGCAAGGGCGTTCTACTGCTGAAGAGGTTGCGCCGTCGTTGCCACCTCGTATTTTTCCTATGCCTTTTGTTCAGGCGATTACGGACACGCCTATTCCTGCGAGCGTGGTTCCGGTTAAGGCTGTTTTCACCGGCGTGGAGGATCCTGAAGCTCACCTCACCACGTTCCATACGCAGATGATGCTGTCAGGGGGATCAGACGCCGTGTATTGCAAGATGTTCGTGAGCACGCTCTAGGGAACGGCGCTGGAATGGTTTGTGAGCCTGCCTAACGGTCACATAACCAGTTTCCAACAGTTCTCGAAGATTTTCGTCGAGCAGTATATTGTGAATAAGGCACCGCCCAGGGTGTCTTATGATTTGTTTGATATAAGGCAGTATCAGGGAGAGTCCCTCAGAGACTACTTGAATCGCTTTGGGGCGCAGATGGTCAGGTCGCCGGCCAAAGATGAAGAAATGCTAGTCTATGCATTTAAGAAGGGCGTGTTGCCGGGACCATTCTGCGAGGCGTTGATCAGGGCACACCCCGCCACGTTTGCTGAGGTTAGGCGACTTGCGGTGGCCCACATCGCCGACGAGAGCGAAGTCGCCGAGAAGAGGGGAAGCGTGGCTCCCGCTAGGCCACGCGCCCAGACCAGGATCCAGCCACAGAGGGTGCTGGAGGCAGCGGCGGCCAGAAGGGATCAGAGGACTCGCCATCCTTACGATCCGAGGAAGAACAAGGGTAGGGGCCAAGGACGCCAGCAACCAGCACGCCGGGAATACAATCGCCCGCCTAAACACAAGTTTGTCATGGGATTGGCGGATCTGATCGCCATTCCCAACATATCCGCTAGGTTGAAGGCGCCAGAGAAGGTGGGCGACAAGGTGCTAGGACCAAAGCCAGACGCTTGGTGTGAGTTTCACCAGGGCTTTGGCCATACAGTGGACTCGTGCTTAGCATTAGGATACCAGCTCGACGATCTGGTAAAGAGCGGGCTCCTAAATGACTATTTGCTGGACAGAAGGACGGGGGGCGCGTCGAGCTCCCAACCAGCAGGTGCTGAGGCTCAGCAGCACGAGATGCCCACGCACGGAGAAATCCACACCATTGCAGGGGGTTTCTCAGGAGGTGGATGCACCGCGTCACAGAGGAAGAAGTACGCAAGGTCTGTGATGACGGTGGATATGTTTGAAGACCACTCGCCAGAAGTGGATATTACATTCACCAAGCAAGATCTCCGGGATGTTGTTCCTCATGACAACGATCCCATAGTAATTTCGTTGATAACAGCAGGAAGAAAGGTCCACAGGGTGCTGGTGGACCAAGGAAGCTCGGCAGACGTGATGTTTTGGCCGACTTTCACGCAGTTGGAGTTGCCCCTTGACCAGCTGAGGCCCTATGGAGGGTGTTTGTATGGTTTCGCTGGTGACCAGGTGGAGGTCAGGGGGTACATAGAACTGAGGACAACGTTTACAGACGTGGCGGGTTCAAGAATAGAGAAAATCAAATACCTCGTTGTGAACGCTCCTTCAGCATACAACATCCTGTTGGGAAGACCCACGCTCAACAGGATAGGTGCCATACCGTCGACCCGGCACATGAAGGTGAAGTTGCCGTCCATGGAGGGGGTGGTTATCACCATCAAGTCCGATCAGAAGGAAGCGAAGAAGTGCTATGAGAATAGCCTGAAAAACAAGAGATCGGTGAGTTATGTAACAACCACCCCGCCTCCTGGTGTGAAGCCCAGATCGACGGTAACAGAAGAGATCGCCGGAAGGGACGTGGAGATGGTGGACGCTGAGCTGGGGGAGGGGAACGCTAGTCTGGAGGAGGAAGAGGCAAGGAATCGCCCTGAAGAAGCGAGAGAGCTGGGAATCGCCAGGGCGGTGATCGCCAGAGAAACCAGACCAAAACCCGTCGAGCAGTGGCTCGAGAGAGAAATCGGGGGAAAGATCTTCAAGCTGGGAAGATCCCTGGAGGTTGAGCTCCAGGACCAGATCGCCAAGGTGATTGAGCGGCATCTGGACGCGTTCGCATGGTCCGCTTCGGACATGCCCGGGATTGATCCCGACTTCTTGTGCCATCATCTGGCGATGGACAACTTGGTGAGACCAGTGCGACAAAGAAGAAGAAAGTTTAACGAAGAGAGGAGGCAGGCGATCAGGGACGAAACACAGAAACTCCTCGCTGCAGGCCACATCAGGGAAGTCCAGTACCCTGAATGGCTGGCAAATGTCGTGCTGGTGAAGAAGAGTAACGGGAAATGGCACATGTGCGTCGATTTCACTGACCTGAACAAAGCTTGCCCAAAGGATTCGTATCCTTTACCAAGCATAGACGCCCTGGTAGATAGCGCGCGGGGTGTAAGCTGTTGAGTTTCCTGGATGCCTTCTCGGGGTATAATCATATCAAGATGCATCCCATGGATGAAGAGAAGACAGCCTTCATGACGGAGAGATCGTGCTATTGCTATAAGGTGATGCCGTTTGGGCTGAAGAACGCGGGGGCCACGTACCAGAGGCTGATGGATCGAGTACTTGCACCGATGCTGGGAAGGAACGTGCAAGCGTATGTCGATGACATGATCGTGACCTCGCCGGAAAAGAGCAAGCACGTTGCAGACTTGGAAGAATTGTTCACGACGATCGCCAAGTTCAGATTAAAGCTTAATCCAGAGAAATGCATTTTCGGCGTGGAGGCTGGAAAGTTTTTGGGTTTCCTCTTAACTGAAAGAGGCATAGAGGCCAACCCTGATAAGTGTGCCGCCATCTTGGCGATGAGGAGCCCAGCTACGGTGAAGGAAGTTCAACAGCTAACAGGTCGGATGGCAGCCCTGTCTCGTTTTGTGTCAGCTAGCGGAGAAAAGGGCCATCCCTATTTTCAGTGCTTGAGGCGCAATAACAAGTTTGCTTGGACGAAGGAGTGCGAGGAAGCCTTCGTCAAGCTGAAGGAATATCTGGCGAGCCCGCCGGTTTTTTGTAAACCGCTGATGGGAACCCCTCTCAGGTTGTATTTCGCTGTGACTGAGAGGGCGGTGAGTGCGGTGCTCACCCAGGATTAAGATCAGGCTCAGAAGCCTATTTATTTTGTTAGTAAGGTGTTGCAGGGCCCCGAAACGAGATATCAGGCCCTGGAAAAGGCTGCGCTGGCTGTGGTATTTTCGGCGAGGAGGTTGCGCCACTATTTCCATAGCTTCACCATCCTGGTGATGACTGACCTGCCCATCCAGAAGGTCTTGAAGAAGCCTGACGTTGCAGGAAGGATGGTGAAGTGGGCAGTAGAATTGTCAGAGTTTGATATTAAGTATGAGCCCCGAGGCCCGGTCAAGGGGCAAATCTTCGCGGATTTCGTGGTCGAGCTCTCATCTGAGGCGACACGAGTTGGAGGGGACGACTTCCGTTGGGTACACTCGGTGAATGGATCGTCAAATCAGCAGGGTAGCGGTGCTGGAGTCATTTTGGAAGGCCCCAACGGCGTGCTGATTGAACAATCTTTGAGATTTGCCTTCAAAGCCAGTAATAATCAAGCAGAATATGAGGCGCTGATCGCCGGGATTTTGCTGGCCAAAGAGATGGGAGCCAGGGTGTTAATGGCTAAGAGTGACTCGCTGCTAGTCACAGGGCAAGTAACAGGTGAGTTCCAGGCTAAAGATCCACAAATGGCGGCTTACTTGGAGTATGTGCAGGAATTGAAGGGTTCCTTTGCCTCCTTTGAAGTAGTGCATGTGCCCAGAGAGCAGAATGCCCGAGCTGACTTGCTAGCTAAGCTCGCCAGTTCAGGCAAGGGGGGTAGGCAGAGAACAGTAATTCAAGAAACTCTGAAGACGCCGAGAACATTTGTAGCAGATCACCTGGTCCTTCAGATAAGCAAGTCGACGGGGAAAGCAGCGAGAAGTCATAAGTCCCTGACGCAAGAAACATTGAGATCGCCGAGAGTTAGAGCATGTCGAGGAGAGAAGGTGAACATGACGCAGGTCTGCGCTATCCATGAGCCAGACACCTGGATAACACAATACAAGCGGTGCCTGGCAGATGGCCTTCTCACACTGGATCCGACAGAGGCTAGAAAGCTAAAGAAAAATTCTAGCAAGTACACATTGATTGATGGCGATCTGTACAGGTTTGGGTTCACTCACCCACTCCTGGAATGCGTACACGGCGAGAAGTGCACGAGAATCATGGATGAGCTCCACGAAGGTATATGCGGAAGCCACGGCGGGGGTCGAGCTCTGGCCGCAAGGACTCTCCGTGCAGGGTACTACTGGCCATCGATGAGAGAAGATTGCAAGTATGCCCAATGTTGCAAACAATGCCAACAGCACGCCGATTGGCACAAGGCGCCTCCCGAGGAGTTGAAGTCGATCTACAGCCCTTGGCCGTTTCATACCTGGGGAATCGACATCCTGGGACCATTCCCGCTAGCGATCAGGCAGATGAAGTACTTGGTGGTGGCGATTGAGTATTTCACCAAGTGGATCGAAGCAGAGCCAGTGGCCCAGATCACCGCACACAAGATCGAAGGTTTCGTGTGGAAGAATATTGTGTGCCGGTTTGGAGTGCCCAAGCGCCTAGTGTCAGACAATGGGACTCAGTTTGCAAGCCACTTGTTGAAGAAGCTGTGCGAGGGGGTGGGAATTCAACAAGTGTTTGCATCCGTCGAGCACCCTCAGACGAATGGCCAGGTGGAGTCGGCTAATCGGGTGTTGCTGAGAGGTTTGAAGAGAAGGCTAGAGAAAGCCAAAGGAAGCTGGGCTGAGGAGGTACCCCGTATAGTCTGGGCGTACCACACCACTGAGCAGTCAGGAACCCATGAGACCCCGTTCAGCTTGGTCTACGGGTGTGATGCAATGATTCCAGTAGAAATCCAGGAGAGCTCGCCGAGATTCCAGAACTTTCTAGAGGAAGACTCGAACGAAGAGAGAAGGCTGAACCTGGATCTACTGGATGAGATCAGGGAAGAGGCGAGACTGAAGGCTGAGGCGGTGAAGAGAAGGATTGAACGAAGATACAACTCGAAGGTGATGTCGAGACAGTTTAGAGAAGGCGACCTGGTGATGAGGAAAGCCCACCAGTACGAGATGGAGAATAAACTGTCGCCTAAGTGGACAGGGTCGTTCAGAATAACCGAGGCGCTCGGGAACGGCGCCTACCGCTTAGAGACATTGGAAGGAGGGGCGATTCCTCGTACTTGGAACGCCACGCACTTGAAGTTGTATTACAGTTAAGAAGCCTTGTAAGTAAAGACAAACACGAAGTTATATTACAATGTCTCTGTTAAAACAATTTGAAGGGGGCACTCTTTTTTCCCTAAGGAGGGTTTTTAATGAGGCCACCCAATAAAGAGAAGTTTTCAAAGTACAAGTTGTTTTAGATTGCGTGCCTGTTGTTTTCAGAAAGTTTTGAAGAAAGACCTTGTCACTTGTATGTGGCTTAAGGCAAGTTAAAGATATATTGCATGCTTTCTAAAAAGTTTTAAGTCCTCATCGTCTTTCGGCGATCGGAGGCACCAATTAAAGTTTTAAGTCCTCATCGTCTTTCGGCGATCGGAGGCGCCAGTTAAAGTTTTAAGTCCTCATCGTCTTTCGGCGATCGGAGGCGCCAGTTAAAGTTTTAAGTCCTCATCGTCTTTCGGCGATCGGAGGCACCAACTAAAAGACCTCAACGCCCTCACGCGTCCTGAGGCGAGTTAAAGACCTCCTCGCCGTCAAGCGAGTGCAGGCGAGGAAGAGCGAAAAGTACTCAGTGTTTCTGGGGGCGAGGAGATGTAACCCCTGGGGCAATGTAGAGGCACCAGTGAAAAGTCCTCAGTGTTTCTGGGGGCGAGAAGATGTAACCCCCGGGGCAATGTAGAGGCAAGAAAAAGACCTTCTCGCCTATGAGCGAGTTCAGGCAAGTAAAAGACCTTCTCGCCTATGAGCGAGTTCAGGCAAGGTAAAATCCTTCTCGTCTCGAACGAGTTCAGGTATGGTGTTAAGGGTGGACGAAGTTGGGAAGGTGGCTAAGGTAGGTTGGAAGAGAACGCCCAGCCACCCGGTCTTTTGTTCTGAAGTTCAGGAAGGTAGAGAAGGATCCCAAAGGCGCCTCTACCCCCAGATAAAAGCACAATGGCCAAGGCATGAAGACAGGAAGAAGCTGATATCGCCAAGAGCCTTTGGCGACCAGGAAAAGTTCAAACAGTGGCGAGAAAGTTAAAGACCCGTTTTGATGAAGCAGATCGGGTGAAGAAATGTTTTAAGCCAGGGGTTGAGTTAAAGTTCGTTGCTTGAAGAGTGATTTCGTGCTAAGGTTAATTACTTTAAGATTACAAGTCGTTAAAGTGATTATTATTCGAAGTTGAAATGGTTCGAAACAGTTAAGTACGAGATCGTGCCTACGAAATTACTAAGTCATTTCTCTGGAGAAAAATCGCGCAAAGGAAGTTGAAGCAGGCAAGGAAGTTACAGAAAGAAATACAGAGGCAATTTCATTGAAGTAAATGACAGTTCAAAGAGCATGTACAGGAAAATATGAAGTCTATTACAAAATGCAAAGGAAAGGCATAAAGATGGTGGATGAGGGGAAATTGGTCAGTCTTCGACGGGAACCACCTTCCCATCCACCACCTCGTTGTTTAGGGACACCATGCTGAGATCCAGATCGGGGAACAAGCATGCAAACTGTTCCCGTGCAGCCGCGAATCCAACAGCCAGAATTTGGGCAGAACTCATGTTAAGTGCTTCAATCTGTTTCTAGAGTTCTTCAGTTTGTTCCTTCAGCCCCTTATTTTACTGCTCCAGCTCTTCGACTTGCTTTTTGAGTTTTTCGTTGATCTCTTGAGCCTGGAGAAGGTCTTCAGCAACCTCCTTGGATTCCGCTTGCACTTGGCCCAATTCGGCAGCGATCTTCCCCTTCTCTTTGTTGGCCTCGACAAGCTCAGCCATGGTGTCATCCCTCGCCTTCTCCACCTTACCCAGGAAGATCTCCCGATCAGCGGACCTCTGCTCCAGTTTCTTCACTTTGGCGGCGTCAGTTTTTATCAAGGCTTCTAGGTCAGCCACCTTAACGCGATAAGGCACAATCTTGCTCTCTAGTTCGATCTTTTCTTGAGCCAGTTGCTGCACCTTATGGCGGAGTTCAGTGGCCTCCTTGCGCACCAACCGGAGCTCGGTGCTCATCGCATCTTCTACTCGGGAGTGCTCAATCTCCGCGAGTGTCAGATTGAAGGACAACTTCTCCACCTCAACCCTCATGGTGCTGTTCTCAGTTTTAAGGTTGAAGAGGTCGTCCTGGAGCTTCCTGGTGGAGCTCTCCACAGCTCTGGTTATGATGGCAGGGATGTCTTCTGCTATCGTCTTCAGCTTAGCAGATAAAGGCTCCCACATCCTCGTGACCTCGAGAGGGAGGTTTGCTGCTTGTAGAGGCGCTGGGTGGGCCTGTTGCTGGTTTTCGTCGCCACCTTCTTTAGTTGGCTCTTCAGTAGGCACTTCTGGGCGTGGTGGCGACGTCGGGGATTCGGTAATCAGGATTGGAGAAATATGGGCAACCTCATCCCCGATTGGAGCAATGTCTGCGGCTGAGGTATTTGAAGGAGGACCCCCTCCAGCTGATACATACGTTGTGGAGGCGCTCGGGGGGTCCTCCAAGAAATTGGTTTCGGCGGCCTCAACCGCAGGTGGTGCAGTTGCCAATGGAATGGCTTGGACTGGCGAAACAGGAGCTTGTGGGGGTGGTGATGATGGAGGTGGAGCAGGCGTAGATGGCGGCCTTGATGTGGGAAGAGGGGGTGGTGCAGGTGGTGAAGAAGGTGCCACCCTCCTCCTCTTCGTGACAAGGCCATCTTCAGTGGCCTCGTCGTCCTCCTCTTCCTCCTCGTGAATCACCTGGGGGGCTTTCCTCTTGGGCCTTTTGAGGACAAGTTTTTTGCGTTGGGCGGCAGGTTGGGCATCGGAAGGAACTGGGCCCTTGGGTGGCGATCGACCCTGTGCGGCGGCGATCTCCACCACAAAATTTGGCACTGTTTGGGTACCCGCTGCCAACCCGTGGAGTCGGGCGAGCGTCCTTAATTCAGCAAGTTTGCCCTGGCCCAACATGTTATTTGCATAGAGCCAAAATGCATGGGTTAGCCAAGAAAGAGGATAAATGCATAAGACAGTATGCAACAAAGCAGACAAATAGTGCAGAAAAATAAAACCAAAGTCTTGCGCGCTACGCACAAGACGCCCAGAAACAGTTAACAGAAGCAGTGTTAGAGGAAGAACTTGAATGTTCTAACCTATTCGAATTTCGAGCTGGTCCTCGAAGAACTCGAAGCATATGAGTGTGGTGGTGAGAAAGGTGATGTTGGCATCCGCCACACTCTTCCAAAAGAAGCAGAGATCTCGATCCAATGCGCCCATGCTATCAGGACTTCTGGGTCTCCTGAAGCAGCTCTTGGACTCTTTGCTCCCCTTGTTCACCCAGTACAAGGGGAAGCCGTCGAGTAGGGAAGTGTCCTTGTCGTTGGGGCGCACTTGGACGAACTTTCCCTTCCAGTCTTTATAGGATTGCTGGAAGATGGAGAGGATTGATCTCCCAGCAATCCCATTCAAGCTTACCCACAGGCGGTCTCCTGGGTGCTTGGCTTCGAAGAGAAACAAAAATACATCTACAGATGCTGGCAACCCCAGATGGTCGCACATCACTTGGAATGCTCGCACGAACGCCCAGCTGTTGGGATGAAGCTGGGCGGCGGCGATGTTGAGCTCAGTAAGAAGCTCCCTCTCAAAGCGGGTGAAGGGAAACCTGAGTTTCACCTTTTTGAATAAAGTTGTGTAGACAAAGCAGAAGGGCCCATCGTTGCTCGCCTTGTCATCGGCGCAAACTGGCAAATCGGAGGGGCAAGGTAGCACTGTCATCTTCTCATCGTGCTCCTTGTGGAATGATTGATGAGGTTCATCCCCCTTCGTCAACCGCAGAACTGCTCCAGCAGTGTTCACAGAAGACGTTTCCCTCAACAGGGTCGAGTTAGCCCAGGGATACAGTTTTTTGAAGTCTGGTGGGGGGACGGAGGCTCCTCCGGTGACAGGCGGAGTAGCCTGGGCCAGGTTGGGGCAGGAAGGTGCAGGCCTCTCAGCCTGGGAAGATGAAGCACCGCGTGCTCGCGGTGGGTTAAGTGCTTGAGAAGGAGGGTTTCGTGATGAAGGAGGAGGATTCGGGGTAATCTTGGAGCGAGCCATGATGGAAGCTGCAAAGGAAGAAGAAAAGGAAAAATGATCAGGGCTCGCAGAGGTTGACTCGATCATGGGAGAAGGGTGAAAAACGAACGAACATAGGTTCGCTACAACGATTGACGAAGCCCTAAGTTACGTAGAAGGAGAAATGGAAAAAGCAACCCACAACGTATGCACCAGACAGTTACAGGATGATGCGAATCGGTTAAAATGTAGGAAAACCAAGTCAAGGAGGCTCCAGATGATGGCACGTGTACGACTGGATGCGAGCCACGTGTCCAGGCCTGTAACTGTCAGGAGAAAGAGAGTAACCAGGTATATAAGAGTTCTCAACGAACTTTCTGAGGTACGCACGTTCAGATTATACTCTTTACGCTTGCGAGTTCTAGAGCTGACTGTGAGAGAGAACATTGCACGGTTCCTTGAGATTTCTTGAATGTTCTTGCTCTTAGTATTTGGTGGTTCGGTCACTGACTTGGGCGTTGGAGTGCGATCGGCCGCAGCGGCGCCGCTCTGTTCTTTTGTAGGTTCTTGAGGTGGATCTTGAAGAAGGACGGAGGTTCGAAGCGGTGCACAAGTCGATCCTTTGACGAGGCAGGTTCCAAAGTTCTGGTCAACAGGCAGGATCACTCCTTTTAAGTTGTTACCATCTCCTATAGGATTTATGCCTAAAGAGAAAGTAACCACAAATGAACATTTCAAAATGCATAAGATGATTAGAGAACACATACAACAATCAAAAGAGAAACATTGTCCAAAGTTGCCAAAACCAAAAGAAAAACAAAAATGGCAACATAGTAAAATTGATTTTCAAACTAACACCTATGCTTTATTTGATGATTTCTATAGGTGGACGTTTGATCCAGGAGGACAAGTTTTGGCGAAACAAGAGGCTGCTATTCGAGATCGAGTTTGTAGATCTGAGGATAGATCTTCCCAAGAAGGAGGAGATGATGGACACCATCCAGCCACATCGATCCCCCTAGTTGAAGAAAAAGGGTAGGATTTGAGGACAAATCCTTTTCAAGAGGGAGGGGATGATGGAAGAGGGCCAAGCACAACCTCATATAAAAAGACAAGTGACAAGACATGAGCATCCAAAGCCAAACCAAGAGCGTCTAGGCCAAAGGAAGGAGCGTCTAGACCAAAGTGAAGAGCGTCTAGCACAAGGTGGAGAGCGTCTAAAGGAAGAGCGTCTAGAAGGAAGGGTAGACCGTCTTGGACCTATTACTAGGTCCATGACCAAGCTACAGATGTGAGACTTGGGACAAGCTATGGATGGGAGAGAAAGCAACTTGTATATGCTACATGAAGGCCCAATAAGGATAGCTTAGTATTAGTTGTGGTGTAAATAGCATAAACTTGATTCCATGAGACTTGACCTAGATTTGCTAAAGATTTGGTCACATTCTAGAAGGATTCTCCACATGGTCGGCCATGTGCTCCATGTGATGTAAATTTGCATTTCATTTTGATTAGCATTAGGGTTGCATTATGGTCCTCCTTAGCCTATAAAAGGAGGAGCCTACACCTTGTATTTCGAGGACTATTTTGAGTAATGAAATGCTGCCCAAGTGACATTCAACTTACTCCCTTGCCAAATTCTCTCTAGAATTAGGTTTTTAGTCTTCAAACTTCACCCCCAAATGGAGATGGCCGAACCACTCCAACCTTCACTACCTATCATGCACCTTCAAGGTCACCACACCTCTTAGGAGGACCTTGTTCCACTCTCATCCATTAAGCTTCTGCACCATCATCAATAAAAATCCATGAAGAGCTCATAGGAATGCCATCAAATAGCCTAACCTAAGAGGTTTTTGGGCAAGAAGTGAAATTGGCACAATTTGACAGTAATTCACTAAGTATATTAATCTTGCAAATGCATGAGCCAAGCCCTCTTATTTATAGTGTTTAGAGGGCTGGAAATTCAAAAGAAAGTGGAGGGAAATTCAAATGAGAAGCATTTGAATTTGGAGCCAATTCCTAGTCACAAGGGAAGTGTGACTTGGTTTCTTTTTTTTGGCACCTCCTAAATCTACACCTACACCTTCTTTTTATGTCACATGGAAGGTGTGACTTAGCTTTATACATTTGCACCTCTTATATCTATATCTACACCTCCCTTTATGTTCTACTAAAAATACTCAAAAGTAATTACAAAAATAGACATCCAATGATGCATAGTTGGCCCAGATCTTCTATTTGTTGGGCTTGAGCTTAAGCTTGAACTTGTATTTTGGGCTTGGGCTTGGGCTTTTTCTATCATGGGCTTGAGCCTCTTCCATCACTTTCACGATTGACCTAAGCATAGTGGAAATAGATCTATTTACAAATTCAGTTTGTCCATCTGTTTGAGGATGACAAGAAGTTGAGAAGTTCAACTTAGTTCCTAGCCTTTTCCAAAGAATTCTTTAGAAATGGGCCACAAATTTAGGATCTCTATCTGACACTATGGTCTTAGGAAAACCATGTAGTCTTACCAGTTCTTTAAAGAAGAGACTATAAATGTTGTTAGCATCATCCACTTTATGGCAGGGTATAAAATGATCCATCTTTCTAAACCTATCCACTACCATAAAGATGGAATCAAAACCTCTTTGTGTCCTAGGAAGTCCTAATATGAAATCCATGGTTATGTCTTCCCAAGGAGAACTTGCAAAAGGTAAAAAAGTGTAGAGTCCACGAGGCATTATCTTAGACTTATATTTTAAACATGAAATGCATCTATGACAATGTCTTTGAACATCTTTCCTCATGTGTGGCCAAAAGAATTTTCCTTTTAAAAGCTCAAGAGTTTTATCAACTCCAAGATGACCCATGAGTCCTCCTTCATGTGATTCTTTTACAGGAGTTTTTTGTGTGTTCCTTGGGGTATGCAAAGTTTGCCTTCTTTAAATAAGTACCCCTCATAAACATAAAAGCCTCTTTGTGCTCTATGACACTTAGAAAAGGTGGGTGCAAAATCCTGATCTTCTTTATAAAGTTCAGGTATGTTTTCAAATCCAAAAATTTGGGCTCTAAATCTAGAGAAGTGGGCATGTCTCCTTGATAGAGCATCTGTCACAATATTTGTATTTCCCTTATTGTATTTGATAACATATGGAAATTGCTAAAGAAATTCCATCCACTTCGCAAGTCTTTTGTTCAACTTGTGTTGACCCTTCAAATATTTCAAAGACTCATTATCACCATGTATGACAAATTCTTTTGAGACTAGATACTGTTCCCAAGTCTGTAGGGCCCTCACAACTGCATAGAGCTCTTTGTCATAGGTAGGGTAGTTAAGGGCTGCACCATGATGTTTTTCACTAAAATATGCAATTGGGTGCCCACCTTGCAACAACACAACACCTATTCCTACTCTCGATGCATCACACTCTAGCTCAAAAGTTTTTGAAAAGTTTGGTAAAGCTAGAATGGGTGCATTGGTGAGTTGAGCTTTCAACCTTTGGAAGGCTTGCTCATACTTCTCCGTCCAACAAAATGGAGTGTCTTTCTTCACTAACTCATTGAGTGGTGAAGCTAGACTTGAGAAGTTAAGAACAAATGTCCTATAAAAACTTTCTAAACCATGAAAGCTCCTAACATCTCCTACATTTTGTGAGGTTGGCCACTCTTGGATGGCTTTGATTTTCTCGGGGTCAACATGTACCCCATTTTTTTTACTATAAAACCTAAAAACACTACACTATCTACACAAAAAAGTGCATTTATCTATATTAGCAAACAAACTATTTTTCATATGCACTAAAAGAACCTCCCTAAGGTGACTTAGGTGGAAATCTAGGCTTTGACTATAAACAAATATATCATCAAAATAAACTACTACATATTTACCTATGCAATCCCTAAGGACATGATTTATAAGGCTCATGAAAGTGCTAGGTGCATTAGTGAGTCCAAAAGGCATCACTAACCACTCATATAGTCCAAATTTGGTCTTAAAAGCACTTTTCCACTCATCACCTTCTTTGATTCTCATTTGGTGATATCCACTTTTAAGATCAATCTTGGACCCATGCAATTCATCAAGCATATCATCAAGTCTAGGAATTGGATGCCTATATTTATTGATGGCTCTACTATCACAACACATTCTCCACTTGACATCTTTGTTAGGCACCAACGAAATAGGTACAACACAAGGACTTAGACTTTTTTGAACCCAACCTTTCTCCAACAATTCTTTAACTTGTGATTCTATGTCCTTAGTCTCCTCAGGCTTAGTTCTATAAGTTGTTCTATTTGATAGACTAGCTTCCTGAACTAAATTTATTTTATGTTTTATACCCCTAAAAGGTGGAAGTCCAATGCTCTTTCCTTGGGGATATATCAGCAAATTATTTTAAAAGTCTTTTACCTTGAGGAGGTAGCTCACAAACTTCAGAAAGTGTGGGAGTTCATGCAAGTGTTCCTTTACAAAGAAGGAGGCCAAAAGGTTGTTCAGATAGAAGAATCTTTTCAATTTTACTTTCAAATTTTTCTTCTTTCTGAATGACCTCTTGGGAAGGAACACTCTTCTCCCACACCTCAGCATTGTCCCTAAGGACTCTCTTGATTTTCTATTTATTTTTTTTCTTTTTCTAATTTTTTCATTTTTGTTTCATTTGTATTTTGTCCTTTATCACTTGTGAGGGTGTTAAAGGATAAAGTACAATCTTCTTTTCCCTATGAGTAAAATTAATCTTGTTGGTAAGACCATTATGGATAGTTTTCTTATCAGATTGTCAAGGTCTTCCCAATAAGATGTGGCAGGCTTCCATGGGTACTATATCACATAAAACTTCATCTTTATAATCCTCCACAGAAAGACTGACTTTTACGCGCTTATCTACAGTTAATTCCTCATCTTCATTTATCCATTGAAGTTTGTAAGGTTTTGGATGAGGTATTACTTGTAGATTAAGCTTTTCAACCATCCAACTGCTACAACAATTGCTGCAAGATCCACTATCCACAATGAGAGAACAAATATTTTCTAAAACTTTACATCTTGTGTGAAAGATGTTCTATTTTTGTGTTTCATGGTTCTTAAGATCATGGTTCTTCTATTTGGGCATTGGGATGCTATGTGGCCTCTACCAAGATATTTAAAACATTGTATGTCTCTAGTGCGGGTTTGTGGGGTAGACACATCCTTTCCCAAAGTCTTGGGAGTTTCTACTTTGGATTTATCTTTTAAATACTATACTCCCTTTCTTTTTTATACTCTTTTTTGGGATAAGAGTTAGAGTAAGAACTCTCCTTGCGACTTGATCCTTTTCTCAAATTTTGTCGTTAAACTTTTATACAGAGTTGGACCAAGTCATTCAAGTCCACATAAGGCAAGAGTTCTACTTTATCTCTTATCTCAAGATTGAGACCACTAAGGAACCTAGCTATAGTGGTGGTTTCTTCCTCCCTAATAAAGGCTTTCATCATATAAAGCTCCATTGTTTGCCTATACTCCTCTACACTCATGTTCTTTTGTTGGAGTCTTTGGAGATTGTCCATTAGCTGCCTATTGTAGTATGAGGGAATATGGAGGCGTCTCAAGGTTCCCCCTAATGATGGAAGAGGTCCAAGGACAAGCTCAAATGCAAGCCCAACAAAGAGAAGATTCGGGCCTACCACTAGAGCTATGGCCAAGAAGATTCAGCAAGACTGGGATATGGCTACTAACGGCAGAGAAACCTCCCAATATATGTTCAAAGATGCCATAACTCTAGTGTATAGTAGAATTTATTTTCTTGTTAAAATTAGATTAGGAATTTTACTTGTAATTTTTCTTAGAGATAACTTTGGCACCTAATTACCAACCTAGATTAAATTAGGGTTTGTAAAACACCTAATTTAATCTAGGCCGGTCATGAGAAGGCCCATGGAGGAGGGAATAAGAAACACTAATCACACATCTCATGTGTTTCTCTTTTAGGCGCCAAACTCAACTTGAATTTAGTTTCATTTCATTTGGATTTGGCTCTTCCAATTCCGGCCCTCCATTGCTATAAAAGGAGGTGCTTGGTTCATATTTTGCTGAAGATTAATGAAGAGTGAATTGCTGCCAAAATTGTGCCATTTTCACTTCTTGTCTTCTACCTAGGATAGACACTTTAGTGTTTATTTTTCACTTATTCCAAGTGAGATGGCCTCACCACTCACTCTCCACACCTAGCATGCAACTTCAAGGAGTCCAACTCTCTACGTGAGATCCTTGTTCATTCTCCTCCATTGAAGCTTCTGCCAGTTCCTCCAAAGAAAAGCTAATCGGATGAAGGCACAACTACATCACCTAAGGTCATTCCAATACTCTATGGTGTTAGAATATATGGCCTTAAACAAGAAGGGGGGTGAATTGTTTAAAAGAGATTTTCGCAAACTTTGAAGGTATAATGAAAATCAATCCTGAATTACAGAGAAAAGAATCAAGGAAACAAATACCCAAAACTGTTTTAAGATGATATCAGAAAAACAATTGATTGTTTTGTCGAAACAATCGGTTGTTTTTATCAGTAGTTAATAAAAACAACTTAAAACAGATCTACGTGAGATCAGGGAAAGAGAGAATCACACAAACAAATTTATACTGGTTCACTATTACACCAAGAGCTATATCCAGTCCCCATAAACCACTTGGTAATCCACTATGCAATCAAAACCAAATTACACACATCACACACCAGTGACCTTGAACCCCTCAAGAAACACACTACCTTACACACCAAAGCACACAAGCAATTTATACTGCTTCACTCTTACACCAAGACCTACATCCAATCCCCAGAAACCACTGGGTAATCCACTATGCAATCAAAACCAGATTGCAAACACCACACACCAAAGTAGTGACCTTGAACCCCTCAAGAAACACACTACCTTTGGCAAACCACACCAAGAGTGTTGATCTTGAACACCTCAAGAACACACAACACTCCTTGACAACACAACTACAGAAATACAATAATCAAGGAAGAAGGGAATAAAATACACTTGGGTATTACAAAGCTTAAAGTTCAGAATTACAACCCAATCCTATTCCACACACTTAAGAATGATCCAAAGCTCTTTCAAATCTTGGAAAAACTGTTTTGATAAACTCTTTCTCTTACTCCAAGATTAGGAGCGTAAAACCACCTTTATATAAACCAACAAAGTGGTCAAAAACATTTAATAAAGGAGCCAAGGTAGTTAGCATCATTTAAAACATATTAAAATCACTTAACAAAATTTTGTTAAGGTTTTCAGAAAAACAATCGATTGTTTTGTCGAAACAATCGGTTGAATTGACTTGACAACAAAGTCAAGCTTTTCAAAACCTTTTCAAAACTGCTAAGGTAAAACAAGCTATTGTTTTGAAATTTCAACCTGTTGAAACTACTAAGGTAAAATAACTAGTTGAAACTACTAAGGTAAAACAACCTGTTGAAATTATAACAGCATTTTAGAAAACTCATATTTTCAAAAGGTTAAAGTTCAAATGAACTTGGATCATCTTAAGGAGTGAATTAACAAGTTTCAAACAACTAGACAACACACACACCCATCAGCAAGGTCTTCAAGCTTTCCTCTTGGATTTAGAGACATCAAAGCATCTTGTTCAACAAAATGGACAACAAAACTTCAGGGGTATGATTTTCAAATAATATACAAACATGGAAAAAACAATTTTGTGGCTGATGCACTATCTCGCCAAGGGCCACCAACTCTCTTTGTATTTTTAGTCGTCTCCTCCCCGATCCCCACCTTATTCAAAGAGTTGCAACAATACTTCACCACCACAGAGGGCAAAAATTTAATACTTTCACTCACCCGCAACCAACCATTACCCAATCAATTCTCCACCAGCCAAAGCCTACTCTTCTTCCGCAATCGAATTTTCCTTCCCCAAACTCATGATTTTCGCAGGCGAATCATCAGTGAGTTTCATGACTCACCCATAAGGGGACACTCGGGTTTGAAACCCACAATGTCAAAGGTAGCTGCATCCTTCTACTCATCAGGCTTGACACGAGACACCAAGGAGTTCATACAACACTGCTCAGTGTGCCAACAGAACAAGTACCTGCTAAAGAAACCACAAGGATTAATCCAACCCCTTACTATACCACATCAAGTATGGGCAGACATCTCTATGGACTTTATTACGCACTTACCGACATTTGCTGGCCACACAGTGATTTGGGTGATCTGTGACCATCTGTCCAAGTACGCCCACTTCTTGGCCTTACCCACTCATTACACGGACCAAAGCCTCGCCCAGAGGTTCTCCATCGAGATCTGCCGTTTACATGGACTTCCCACGAACATAGTGTCAGATCGTGACCCTATCTTCACGAGCACCTTTTGGCGCAACCTGTTCAAAGCCCAAGGAACAACACTACATTTCAGTTCTTCATGCCATCCTCAAATTGATGGTCAAACAGAGGTCTTGAAAAGGGGATTAGAAGTTTGCCTCCGCTGTTTCGCTAGTCACCACCCTCATTCATGGTACAAATTTATTCACTTCGCAGAGTTATGGTATAATACGTCCTACCATTCCTCCATTGGCACCTCTCCCTTCCACGCCTTATATGGACGACTGCCACCCACCACCATCGACATGCTCCACACACCCCGAATGGGCACCACGATTTTGGAACTCATACACGAGCACACCATCGTCATCCACAACTTGAAGCTAAATCTCCATCGCAGCCGCCAACGGATGCAGGCCCAGGTCGACAACCACCGCACCGAACGCTCCTTCACCATTGGTGAGTGGGTGTGGCTTCGTCTGCAACCTTACCATCAACACTTTGTTGAACGGCACCGCTCACCCAAGCTTGCTCCTCGTTTTTCCGGCCCTTATAGCGCATCGCATAGGAAAGGTGGCCTACGAGCTCCAACTCCCCTTGTCATCACACATCCATCCAGTGTTTCACGTCTTTCTTCTCCGCCATTTTAAAGGGGTGTCACCAGAAAGTGCATCTAAGTCAAGTACGACCCCCACACCTGATGCAAATCAAGATGGAAAGGAGGCCAACATTCAACAGCAAGAAGTCCAAACTCATGGAGAAGCCCAAGCCCACTCCAATCAAAGAATCACTACGAGCATGACTAAATCATTGGGAAGAGATTGCCAAATGAAATCTCTCTTTGTAATAACTCTTGTATTAAATTGTAAATAGGATAGGATAGCCTTAGGGAAGTGCCTAAAAAGGAAAACAAAAGAAACTATGCATGTAAAGGCACTTTTAGTCACTAGTTACTTAGAAATGGCTAGGAAGGTCACCTTTTGACCTAGTTAGGCGCCTTTTGTTCATAGAAGGAACTAGAAGGAGTCTTTCCTTCCTTCCTTACCTAGAGGGTCGGTCATCTCCCACCTCATAAAAGGAGAGCCTTGCCTCATTGTAAAACAAGTTGAAATTGAAAGTAATGAAATGCTAGTGAATTTTAGAGAAAGTTGTGAGCCTTGACTCTTCTTCTCTCTTTAGTCTCATCTTATGAGCTCTTGGGACTCTCAAGTGGCGGCACCACCACTCATCTTGGAGCAAACCACCCTCCAAGTGGTGTGAAGATCCTCCCATGGTCTACAACCACATAAGTCACTCTTTCCATATTCCGTTTTCTTCCATTTTTGTGTTTCTTGCTTGTGTTTTCTATAACATTCGGTGCAATCTGTTCTTTGCTTTTTTCCCTTTCATTTCCTGCACTTTATTTCTCCTTTAATCAGTGAAGTTTGTTTGTTTCCTTGTTGTTCTTGGTTCGTTCCATTGTGGTATCAAATTACATGTGATAATCTTGTAGTTTTCAAATTCCTTTCCATGGGATTTGTTGCTTAGCTCATTTCAATCGGTAGATCCTTTGTATGATGTGTTAATTTTCTGTTCTTGGCACTGTTCTTGTGTTTCCTGAATTGTTCTTGAGTCGTTCTTGGGGTTTACTTGCTGTTTTAGAGTTACCCATTCATTCTATAATCATTTCTTGCAGTACAAGTCATAAATCTTGCATTTTGAGTATGAACCTTTGTTTTGTTGTTTTAGAAACTCTTTCAATTGCCTTTTAGAACTTGATCCTATTCTTGAATGTATCTTGAATACTATGAAACCAATGTCAACTCATCCCAAAGTAATCAAAGGTTCAAATGAAATCACATCATGTGGTATCTAGAGCCATGGGCATGAAATTTTTTATTGTGAGTTGAATAAATACTTTGTTTCGGCATTTTTTTTTTCATCACCTATAAGTCGTGTAATCTGTTTTCCAGCACTGTATATTCATGCTTTTGTTCAGTTTGAATGTGTTTAGTTGTTCCTTTTCATTGATTTTACCTATTGGCTTTGAGTCTTATGTTGCTAGTGTTCTAGGAGTCCAAATATTTCCTATACTTGCTTGTTTGTGATTTTGGAAGGGGTTGTTCTCTTCAATTTGTTTTAGTATTTGTGATTTGAGACTCTAAACATTTGATTACAAGTGATCATTTGTAGTGAATCCATCCTTAAAGTTTTGTGCAAATTGATTGATGTTTACACTTACAAATGATGCATATTATGGTTCGTTCGCTACCTAAGTTCCATATAGTATTAAAAAAATTATAAAAGCAAAACAGTACCTAAAACAGAACAATTATGTTTTGAAAAGAATAAAAACAGTTTGGTACCTGCATCTTATCCCTCTTTTTGCACATTACATTTCATCTCAAAGTTGGATTCAGAGTGATTGGCAAATTGTTTTCTACATTGTGGAACTTTTGATCCATTTACTTTGCAAAGTTTTTGAGGTTTGCTTTCTTCTTTGATTACAAGTTTCGTGAGTATTCTTTGAGTCTTATTGTGTGCCTTTTCTTGCTTGTCACATAATTTCTAAGTTTTGTCATAAATCTCCAATTCCTTTTGTGATAGCCTTTCTTATTTTTGTCCTTTTATTCCTTGTTTTTATTGTTCTTTAAGTTTTGTGGTGGATACTTTTGGATAAAGTGGGTGAGTGCTTTGACATATTTCACTTGAGAATCACCAAACCACAATATTAGCTTGGAAGAGAATTGAATTCTTTTTGGAGTGAATTGAGTGCAAATTTTGTTCACAAAACCGCAAGCATCTTTGCCATTTTCGCTTGTTTTACAAACTTTGTTTTCTCTTAATTGTTTGTTCATTTGTGTACTGTTTTGTTATTAAATTGAGCATTATTCAAGTAGTGGTTCATCCGAGTCTAATTCTCCACCAAAAGCATACATTAAAGGTGAATTGAAGGATGCCAAAAAGACCATTGCACAAAAAGATGAAGCCATAAGACAATTAGAAGCAAGGTTGCAAAGGCTTGAAGAAAATCATGCCACATCCAACAATTTTGCACATGGAAGGTGCCATTCACATAGAAGTCCTTCAAGAAGCGCTTCTAATCATCTCGGCCATGAAGAAGAATCGGATGGAGGAAGGTACCACCAACACCACCGTCATCATCATAGAGAAAGAAGGCACCATGAAGAAAGGAGGCACCATGAAGAAAGGAGGCACCATGAAGAAAAACTTCACTTACCCTATGTAAAATTACCTACCTTTAGTGGGGAAGGAGATCCTAATGTGTACTTGGGGTGGGAAGAAAAATGTGAGCAAATTTTTTATGTGTATAAGGTCAAAGAAGACCAAAGGGTACAACTAGCCACTGTAGAATTTTTAGACTATACTTTACAATGGTGCCATAAGACACTCATGGACATTGGACTTAGAAGGAGGCCTCACGTGGACTCCTGGGATGCTTTAAAAACATGTATGCGTGATAGGTTCATTCCACCACACTTTAGGAAAGACCTAATGTTGAAGCTCCAACGGCTTCACCAAGGCACGCTAAGTGTGGATAGTTATTTCAAAGAATTAGAGACGCTTATGCTTAAAATAAATTTCGATGAAAGTGAGGAAGCAAAGATTGCTAGATTTATAAGTGGTCTTCGAAGGGACATACAAGATGTTGTAGAACTTCAAGAGTATTCATCTTTGCAAACCTTAGTTCACCTTGCCATCAAGGTTGAAAATCAAATTGCAAGGAAAATGGCTTTCAAAAATTCTACTCATAATGGTTACTACAACAACTCTTGGAAAAATAAAAACAAATCTTTTTCAAAGTTCCCTTCTGAAGATTCATATTCTAAAGCTAAGGATTCTAAGCCTTCCACTTCTAATCATAAATCACCAACCAAATCCTCAAGTAAAAAGTGTTTTAAATGTTTAGGATATGGTCACATAGCGGCTAATTGTCCTTCTAAAAGAAATATGATGATAAATGTTAATGGGCAAGTGGTGAGTGAACATGAATCCGCAAACTCTAGATCATCCACACCTCCTAGGTCTCCAAGTGAGTATGAGAGCGAAAGTCCACATGAAGGTGACTTGTTAGTAGTGAAACGTATGCTTGGTCAACTTTCAAAACCTTTTGATGAAACACAAAGAGAAAATATTTTTCATACAAGGTGTCTCATTAATGACAAGTTATGTTCTTTAATAGTGGATGGGGGTATTTATGCTAATGTGGCTAGCATAAGAGTGGTAGACAAACTAGGATTGCCTACTATCTCTCATGCAAAGCCTTATAAATTACAATGGTTAAGTGAGGTTGGGGAAATAGTTGTAAATAAACAAGTCCTCATTAGATTTTCTATTGGTAAATATAAGGATGAGGTCTTGTGTGATATTGTACCTATGGAAGATACACATATTTTACTAGGTAGGCCATGGTAATTTTATCGAAAAGTTTTTCACGATGGCTTTACCAACAAACTTTCTTTTGACTTCCATGGGCACAAGGTCATTTTAAAATCTCTCTCTCCAAAAGAAGTCCATGAGGACCAACTTAAAATGAAGCAAAAAAGAGAATGAAAAAGATAAAAAGAGTTCAAAAAAGATTCTTCTAATGACTAGCCAAGAGGTCAACAAGGTAATAGTATCCCAAAAGCCTATCTTTTTAGCTATGCCTAGGACCCTTGAGTGTGAAACGGATAAGGTTCATTCTACTTGCTTGGATGATTTGGTAAAGGAATTTCATGATGTGTTTCAAGATCCTCCTATAGGCTTACCACCTCTAAGAGGAATTGAACACCAAATTGATTTTATTCTCGACGCTTCTTTACCAAATAGACCGGCATATAGAGCGAACCCAACCGAGAGTAAAGAGATTCAACAACAAGTTGAGGAGTTATGACTAAGGGGTGAGTCCATGTGTTATGCCCATGATATTTGTCCCCAAAAAGGATGGGTCATGGAGGATGTGTACGGATTGTAGAGCCATAAACAACATTACCATCAAATATAGGCATCCCATACCTAGATTGGACGACTTGTTGGATGAATTGCATGGATCAAATTTTTTTTCCAAAATTGATCTTAGGAGTGGTTATAACCAAATCCGGATTAAACCAGGAGATGAATGGAAAGCCGCTTTCAAGACCAAGTTTGGCCTTTATGAGTGGTTAGTTATGCTATTTGGCTTAACTAATGCTCCTAGCATCTTCATGCGGCTCATGCACCAGGTCCTAAGACCATTCATAGGCAAGTTTGTTATAGTTTACTTTGATGACATACTCATTTATAGCTTGTCTTTGGATGCACATAGAGAGCATGTTAGGGAAGTTTTAATCACCTTAGGAAGGAGCATTTGTATGCTAACGTTGCTAAATGTATGTTTGCACTTGATCATATAGAATTCCTAGGGTTTGTGGTAAGTTCACAAGGGGTGCATGTTGATCAATCCAAGGTTGTAGCAATTAGACATTGGCCAACACCCACCAATGTACATGAAGTACAAAGCTTTCATGGACTTGCTTCTTTCTATAGAAGGTTTGTGAAAGATTTTAGTACAATTGCCGCACCTTTAAATGCAATAGTAAAGAAGGATGTGGTCTTTAAATGGGGAGAAGAACAACCACATAAGTCACTCTTTCCATCTTCCGTTTTCTTCCATTTTTGTGTTTCTTGCTTGTGTTTTCTATTCCATTCGGTGCAATCTATTCTTTGTTGTTTTCCCTTTCATTTCCTGCACTTTATTTCTCCTTTAATCAGTGCAGTTTGTTTGTTTCCTTGTTGTTCTTAGTTCGTTCCATTGTGGTATCAAATTACATGTGATAATCTTGTAGTTTTCAAATTCCTTTCCATGGGATTTGATCCTGCCTGTTGACCAGAACGCTGGAAACTGCCTCATCAAAGGATCGACGCGTGCACCGCTTCAAACCTCCGTTCCTCTACGAGATCCACCTCAAGAACCTGCAAAAGAAACAGGGCGGCGCCGCTGCGGCCGATCGCACTCCAACGCCCAAGTCAGTGACCGAATCACCAAATACTAAGAGAACAAGAACCGTGCAAATCCTCTCTCACAGTCAGCTCTATAACTCGCAAGCATAAAGAGTATAATCTGAACGTGCGTACCTTAGAAAGTTCGTTGAGAACTCTTATATACCTGGTTACTTTCTCTCTCCTGGCAGTTACAGACTTGGACACGTGGCTCGTATCCAACTGTACACGTGCCATCATCTGGAGCCTCCTTGACTTGGGCGCTGCTTCTACTCTGGTTTTACTAAGTTACCTATGCATGGTACTGCCCAGTACATAGCCATCTTGGGAGTGCGATCTCTACTGGAACTGGCGAGTTAGGGTGCCTTCATACACCTTCCCTGTGGTCTCGCCGGCCGCCTTCATAATCTGCTTCTCCTTCACCTTCGGCGATGTGCTTTCTTTGGCGATCTCCAATCGCTTGGTCGCCTGAGTTTACATCTGGCGACTTCATCTTTAACCCGGTGATCGCCTATCTTGGTATGCTGGAGATCGGAACACGCCAACTTAATAACTGGCGACTTCACGAGCCCCCCCGACTTCCTTCCCTTCTGCCAACCTGGCGCCTTGTCAACACGCCTATACTGTAGCTTGACGCCACGTCATCACTTCCGACTACCAGGGCGGTACACAAGCCCCCCAGTCTTAAGCGAAGACTTGTCTAGCGAAAAGACTGAAAGAGTCACGTCAGCACTGACGCAGAATTCCAAGCGGTTGTACTTTCTGCTGCTCTGACGCTCCACCAAACCCCTCGTCCATCACTCGACACATGGCTTCATCAACGGTTACCTTCAGTTATTGTTTGCGCTTCCCAAACCCATTTTCGAAAAAACTCTTAAACCCATTTTCACTCAACACTGCTCCATCACTTTCCCTCGCATTCACGAACGCTCTAACCTTCTTCTGCAAAAAACTCCCAGCGCTCTCCAACATTCTGAACCATCATCAACCTTCATCGTCTTCCTGATTATCGAAAGGTACCTACTTTCCTTCTTCTCCTGGTTTTCCTTGCATTTTAACCGATTCGCATCATCCTGTAACTGCCTGGTGCATACGCTGTGGGTTGCTTTTTCCATTTCTCCTTCTACGTAACTTAGGGCTTCGTCAATCATCGCAACGAACCTACGTTCGTTCGTTTTACACCTTCCTTCCATGATCGAGTCAGCCTCTGTAGCCCCTGATCATTTTTCCTTTTCTTCTTCCTTTGCAGCTGCAACAATGACTCGCACAAAGATCACCCCGAATCCTCCTCCTTCATCAAGAAACCCCCCTTCTCAAGCACACGGCCCACCACGAGTTCGTGGCGCTTCATCTTCCCAGGCTGAGAGGCCTGCGTCTTCCCGCCCTAACCTGGCCCAGGCGACTCCACCTATCGCCGGAGGAGCCCCCGTTCCCTTGCCAGACTTCAAAACCTTGTATCCCTGGGCCAACTCGACCCTTCTGAGGGAGACATCTTCTGTGAACACTGCGGGAGCAGTTTTGCGGCTGACTAAGGGGGATGAGCTTCATCAATCATTTCATAAGGAGCACGACGAAAAGATGATGGTGCTGCCTTGCCCCCGATCTGCCTGTTTGTGCCGATGACAAGGTGAGTGCCGACGGGCCCTTCTGCTTCGTCTACACGACCTTATTCAAGAAGGTGAAGCTCAAGTTCCCTTTCACCCGATTCGAGAGGGAACTCCTTACCGAGCTCAACATTGCCGCCGCCCAGCTTCACCCCAACAGCTGGGCGTTTGTTCGAGCTTTTCAAGTTATGTGCGACCACCTGGGGCTGCCCGCATCCGTGGACGTATTTTTATTTCTCTTCGAAGCCAAGCACCCAGGAGACCGCCTGTGGGTTAGCTTGAACGCGATTGCTGGGAGGTCCATCTTTGCTATCTTCCAGCAATCCTATAAAGATTGGAAAGGGAAATTTGTCCAAGTGCGCCCTAACGACAAGGACGCCTCCCTACTCGACGGCTTCCCTTTGTACTGGGTCGACAAGGGGAAGAAAGAGTCCAAGAGCTGCTTCAGGAGACCCAGAAGTCCTGACAGCATGGGAGCGTTGGACCGAGATCTCTGCCTTTTCTGGAAAAGGGTCGCGGATGCCAACATCACCTTCCTTACCACCACCCTGATCTGCTTCGAATTCTACGAGGACCAACTCGAAATTCGAATAGACTAGAACATTCACTGTTGTTTTAATACTGCTTCTATTTGACTGTTTCTGGGCGTCTTGTGCGTTATGCGTAAGACTTTGGTTTTATTTTTCCTGCACCGATTATCTGCTATGCTGCATACTGCCTTGTGCACTTATTTTCTCCTTGAGTTAACCCATGCATTTTCGTTTCATTCAGATAACATGTTGGGCAAAGGTATGCTTGCTGAACTGAGGGCGCTCGCCCGAACCCACGGGTTGGCGGCGGGTTCTCAAACGGTGCCCAACTCGGTGGTGGAGACAGCCATCGTCCACGGGCGATCGCCACCTAAGGAACCTGCCCAACGCAAGAAACTGGTCCTCAAGAGGCCCAAGAGGAAGGCTCCCCAGATAGTCCAAGAGGATGAGGAAGAAGATGACGAGGTCACTGAGGATGGCCTCGTTACTAAGAGGAAGAGGGTGGCACCTTCTTCACCACCTGCACCACCCCCTCTTCCCTCGTCAACGCCACCATCCACACCTGCTCCTCCTCCATCATCGCCACCCCCACAAGCTCCTGTTTCACCAGTCCAAGCTATCCCGCTAGCCACTGCGCTGCCTGCGGTTGAGGCCCAAGAGCCAAACTTCATGGAGGACCCCCCGAGCGCCTCCACGCCACACGTATCAGCGGGAGGGGGTCCCCCTTCAAACGCCTCAGCCGCAGAGGTTGCTCCAATCGGGGATGAGGTTGCTCATACCTCTCCGATTCTGATCACTGAATCCCCGATTCCGTCGCCACGCCAACAAGCGCCCACTGAAGAACCTGCTAAGGAAGGTGGCGACGAGAACCCACAACAGGCCCCACAGCGCCTCTGGTGCCTCTACAAGCAGCAAACCTCCCCCTTGAGGTCACGAGGATGTGGGAGCCTCTATCTGCTAAGCTAAAGACAATAGCAGAAGACATCCCAGCCATCATCACCAGAGTTGTGGAAAGCTCTACTAGGAGGCTCCAAGACGACCTCTTCAACCTCAAGACCGAGAACAGCACCATGAGGGTTGAGGTGGAGAAGTTGTCTTTCAGCTTGACGCTGGCGGAGATTGAACACTCCCGAGTGGAGGACGCAATGAACACCGAGCTCAGGTTGGCGCGCAAAGAGGCCACCGATCTCCGCCACAAAGTGCAACAGCTTGCTCAAGAAAAGATCGAACTAGAGAGCAAGATTGTGCCTTACCGCGTCAAGGTGGCTGACCTGGAGGCTCTCATGAAGGCCGACGCCGTCAAGGTGCAAAAACTAGAGAAAAGGTCAGCCGACCGAGAGACCCTCCTTGGGCAGGTGGAAAAGGCAAGGGACGACGCCATAGCTGATCTCGCCAAAGCCAATGAAGAGAAGGGAAAGGTAGCTGCTGAATTGGCCCAAGTGCAAGCGGAATCCAAGAAGGTTGCTGAAGACCTTCTCCAGGCTCAAGAGACCAATGAACAACTCAAGAAACAGGTTGAAGAGCTGGAGCGACAGAATAAGGAGCTGAAAGAGCAAACTGAAGATCTCAAGAAGAGGATTGAGGAACTTCAGAAACAGATTGAAGAACTCAAGCTAAACTCTGCTCAAATTCTGGCCGCTGGATTCGAAGCTGCACGGGAACAATTTGCCTGCTTGTTCCCCGACCTGGATCTCAGCATGGTGTCGCTGGATAATGAAGTGGTGGATGGGAAAGTGGTGCCCGCCGAAGACTGATCAATTTAATTCATCCATCGCTTTCATACTCTCCTTTGCATTATAACTTGTAATAGACTCTATGTCCTTTCGTATATATGTTTTGAACTGTTATTCACTGTTAATGACAAAGTCTACGTTTTTTTCCTCCTTTGACTTAACTGCTTCGAACCACTTCAACCTTTAAGCAACAATCACTTTACCGATTCGTAAACTTAAGGCAATTAACCTTATCGTAAAAACATTCCTTAAGCAACAAACTTTGACTCAGCTGCTGGTTTAAACACTGCTTCACCCGATCTGCTCCACCAAAACGGGTCCTTTAACATTCTCGCCATCGTTTGAACTTTTCCTGGTCACCAGAAACTCTTGGCGATCAGCTTCTCTCTGGCTTCACGCCTTGGCCCTTGCTCTTTGATCTGGGGGTAGAGATGCCTTTCGGATCCTTCTCTGCCTCCTTGTGCTTCAGAGCGAGAGACCGGATGGCTAGGCGTTCTCTTCGAACCTACCTTAGCCACCTTCAGAACTTCTTCCACCCTCTACACCGTACCTGAACTCGTTCGAGACGAGAAGGATTTTATCTTGCCTGAACTCGCTCATAGGCGAGAAGGTCTTTAACTCGCCTGAACTCGCTCACAGGCGAGAAGGTCTTTTACTCGCCTGAACTCGCTCACAGTCGAGAAGGTCTTTAAATCGTGCCTCTACATTGCCCCAGGGGTTACATCTTCTCGCCCCCAGAAACACTGAGGACTTTTACTTGCCTCTACATTGCCCCAGGGGTTACATCTTCTCGCCCCCAGAAGCACTGAGGACTTTTTCTTGCCTCTACATTGCCCGAGGGGTTACATCTTCTCGCCCCCAGAAACACTGAGGACTTTTACTTGCCTCTACATTGCCCCAGGGGTTACATCTTCTCGCCCCCAGAAACACTGAGGACTTTTACTTGCCTCCACATTGCCCCAGGGGTTACATCTTCTCGCCCCCAGAAACACTGAGGACTTTTACTCGCCTCTACATTGCCCCAGGGGTTACATCTTCTCGCCCCCAAAAACACTGAGGACTTTTAACTCTTTCTCGCCTGCACTCGCTCGACGGCGAGGAGGTCTTTTACATGCCTCGGGACGCGCGCGGGCGTTGAGGTCTTTTAACTGGTGCCTCCGATCGCCGAAAGACGATGAGGACTTAAAAAACTTTAACTGATGCCTCCAATCGCCGAAAAACGACGAGGACTTAAAAACTTTAACTGATGCCTCCAATCGCTAAAAAACGATGAGGACTTAAAAACTTTAACTGATGCCTCCAATCGCCAAAAAACGATGAGGACTTAAAAACTTTTTTAGAAAGCATGCAAAATATCTTTAACTCGCCTTAAATCACGTATAAGTGGCAAGGTCTTCTTCAAAACTTTTCTGGAAAACAGCAAGCATGCAATCTGGAAACGCCTTATACTTCGTAAACTCCTTTTTTTTATTGGGTGGCCTCATTAAAAACCCTCCTTAGGGAAAAAAGAGTGCCCCCTTCAAACTGTTTTATCAGAGACATTGTAATGTAACTTTTGTGTTTGTCTTTACTTACAAGCTCTTAACTATAGTACAACTTCAGGTGCGTGGCGTTCCAAGTGCGAGGAATCGCCCCTCTTTCCAGCGTCTCTAAGCGGTAGGCCCCGTTCCCGAGCGCCTCGGTTATCCTGAACGGTCCCGTCCACTTAGGCGACAGCTTATTCTCCATCTCGTACTGGTGGGCTTTTCTCATCACCAGGTCGCCTTCTCTAAATTGCCTTGGCATCACCTTCGAGTTGTACCTTCGTTCAATCCTTCTCTTCACCGCCTCAGCTTTCAGTCTCGCTTCCTCTCTAACCTCATCCAGTAGATCCAGGTTCAGCCTTCTCTCTTCATTCGAGTCTTCCTCTACAAAGTTCAGGAATCTCGGCGAGCTCTCCTGAATCTCTACTGGAATCATCGCATCACACCCATAGACTAGGCTGAACGGGGTCTCATGGGTTCCTGACTGCTCGGTGGTGTGGTATGCCCAGACTATACGGGGCACCTCCTCAACCCAGCTTCCCTTGGCTTTTTCTAGCCTTCTCTTCAAACCTCTCAACAACACCCGATTAGCTGACTCCACCTGGCCATTTGTCTGAGGGTGCTCGACGGATGCAAACACTTGTTGAATTCCCACCCCTTCGCAGAGCTTCTTCAACAGGTGGCTTGCAAACTGAGTCCCATTATCCGACACCAGGCGTTTAGGCACTCCAAACCGGCACACGATGTTCTTCCACACGAAACCTTCGATCTTGTGTGCGGTGATCTGGGCCACTGGTTCTGCTTCGATCCACTTGGTGAAATATTCAATCGCCACCACCAAGTACTTCATCTGCCTGATCGCCAGCGGGAAAGGTCCCAGGATGTCGATTCCCCAGGTATGAAACGGCCAAGGGCTATAGATCGACTTCAACTCCTCGGGAGGCGCCTTATGCCAATCGGCGTGCTGCTGGCATTGTTTGCAACATTGGGCATACTTCTTGCAATCTTCTCTCATGGATGGCCAGTAGTATCCTGCACGGAGAGTCCTCGTGGCCAGAGCTCGACCCCCGACGTGGCTTCCGCATATACCTTCGTGGAGCTCCGCCATGATTCTCGTGCTCTTCTCGCCATGTATACCATCCAGGAGCGGGTGAGTGAACCCAAACCTGTTCAGATCGCCATCAATCAGGGTGTACTTGCTAGAATTCTTCTTTACCTTCCTAGCCTCAGTCGGATCCAGCGGGAGAAGGCCATCCGCCAGGCACCGCTTGTACTGGGATATCCAAGTGTCTGGCTCATGGGTAGCGCAGACCTGCATCACGTTCACCTTCTCTCCCCGGCAAGCTCTAATTCTCGGCGATCTCAGAGTTTCTTGCGTCAGGGACTTATGGCTTCTCGCGGCTTTCTCCGTCGACTTGCTGATCTGAAGGACCAGGTGATCTGCCACAAATGCTCTCGGCGTCTTCAAAGTTTCTTGAATCACCGTCCTCTGCCTACCCCCCTTGCCTGAACTGGCGAGCTTAGCCAGCAAGTCAGCTCGGGCATTCTGCTCTCTGGGTACATGCACTACTTCGAAGGAGGCAAAAGAACTCTTCAACTCCTGCACATATTCCAGATAGGCCGCCATTTGTGGATCTTTAGCCTGGAACTCGCCTGTTACTTGCCCTGTGACTAGCAGCGAGTCACTCTTAGCCATCAGCACCCTAGCTCCCATCTCTTTGGCCAGCAAAATTCCGGCGATCAGCGCCTCATACTCCGCTTGATTGTTACTGGCTTTGAAGGCAAACCTCAGAGATTGTTCGATCAGCACGCCGTTGGGTCCTTCCAATATGACTCCAGCACCGCTGCCCTGCTGGTTCGACGATCCATCCACCGAAAGTACCCAACGGAAATCGTCCCCTTCAACTCGCGTTGCCTCAGATGAGAGCTCGACCACGAAATCTGCAAAGATTTGCCCCTTAATCGGGCCTCGAGGCTCATATTTGATATCAAACTCTGACAATTCTACTGCCCACTTCACCATCCTTCCTGCAACGTCAGGCTTCTTCAAGACCTTCTGGATGGGCAGGTCTGTCATCACCAGTATTGTGAAGCTATGGAAGTAGTGGCGCAACCTCCTCGCCGAAAATACCACAGCCAGCGCAGCCTTCTCCAGGGCCTGATATCTCGTTTCGGGGCCCTGCAACACCTTGCTCACAAAATAGATAGGCTTCTGAGCCTGATCTTGATCCTGGGCGAGCACCGCACTCACTGCCCTCTCAGTTACAGCAAAATACAACCTGAGAGGGGTTCCCACCAGCGGTTTGCACAGAACCGGCGGGCTCGCCAGATACTCCTTTAGCTTGACGAAAGCTTCCTCGCACTCTTTCGTCCAAACAAACTTATTGTTGCGCCTCAGGCACTGAAAATAGGGATGGCCCTTCTCCCCGCTAGCGGACACGAAGCGGGACAGGGCTGCCATCCGACCTGTTAGCTGTTGAACCTCCTTCACCGTAGCTGGGCTCCTCATCGCCAGGATGGCGGCACACTTGTCAGGGTTGGCCTCTATGCCTCTTTCAGTCAAGAGGAAACCCAAAAACTTCCCAGCTTCCACGCCGAAAATACATTTCTCTGGATTCAGCTTCAATCTGAACTTGGCGATCGTCGTGAACAATTCCTCCAAGTCGGCAACGTGCTTGCTCTTTTCCGGCGAGGTCACGACCATGTCATCGACGTACGCTTGCACATTCCTTCCCAGCATCGGTGCAAGTACTCGATCCATCAGCCTCTGGTACGTGGCCCCCGCGTTCTTCAGCCCAAACGGCATCACCTTGTAGCAGTAGCACGACCTCTCCGTCATGAAGGCTGTTTTCTCTTCGTCCATGGGATGGATCTTAATCTGATTGTACCCCGAGAAGGCATCCAGGAAGCTCAACAGCTTACACCCCACAGCACTATCCACCAGGGCGTCTATGCTTGGTAAAGGATACGAATCCTTTGGGCAAGCTTTGTTCAGGTCAGTGAAATCGACGCACATGCGCCATTTCCCGTTACTCTTCTTCACCAGCACGACATTCGCCAGCCATTCAGGGTACTGGACTTCCCTGATGTGGCCTGCAGCGAGGAGCTTCTGAGTTTCATCTCTAATCGCCTGCCTCCTTTCTTCGTTGAATTTTCTTCTTCTTTGCCGCACTGGTCTCACCAAGCTGTCCATCGCCAGATGATGGCACAGGAAGTCGGGATCAATCCCGGGCATGTCCGAAGCGGACCATGCAAACGCGTCCAGATGCCGCTCAATCACCTTGGCGATCTGGTCCTGGAGCTCGACCTCCAGAGATCTTCCCAACTTGAAGATTTTTCCCCCGATCTCTTTCTCGAGCCACTGCTCGACAGGTTTTGGCCTGGATTCTCGGGCGATCACCGCCCTGGCGATTCCCTGTTCTCTCGCTTCCTCAGGGCGATTCCGCGCCTCTTCCTCCTCCAGACCAGCGTTTCCCTCCACCAGCTCAACGTCCACCATCTCCACGTCCCTTCCGGCGGTCTCGTCCGCTACCGTCGATCTGGGCTTCACACCGGGAGGCGGGGTGGTTGTTACATAACTCACTGATCTCTTGTTTTTCAGGCTATTCTCATAGCACTTTTTCGCTTCTTTCTGATCAGACTTGATCGTGATCACCACCCCGTCCATAGACGGCAACTTTACCTTCATGTGCCGAGTCGACGGAATGGCGCCTATCCTGTTAAGCGTGGGCCTTCCCAACAGGATGTTGTATGCCGAAGGAGCGTTTACGATGAGGTACTTGATTTTCTCCGTCCTCGAACCAGCCTCATTTGTAAACGTGGTTCTCAGCTCAATATATCCCCTGACCTCCACCTGGTCACCAGCGAACCCATATAGGCACCCTCCATAGGGCCTTAGCTGGTCAAGGGGTAACTCCAGCTGCGTGAAAGTCGACCAGAACATCACGTCTGCCGAACTTCCCTGGTCCACCAGAACTCGGTGGACCTTCCTTCCCACCACAACCAACGAAATGACTATGGGATCGTTGTCATGGGGCACAACGTCCCGAAGATCCTGCTTGGTGAACGTAATGTCCACTTCCGGCGAATGATCTTCAAACATATCCACTGTCATCACCGACCGCGCGTACTTCTTCCTCTGCGATGCGGTGCATCCACCACCTGAGAAGCCTCCTGCGATGGTGTGGATTTCCCCGTGGATAGGCATTTCGTGTTGCTGGGCTTCTCCACCTGCTGGCTGGGAACTCGACGCTCCCCCCGTCCTCCTATCCAGCAGATAGTCATTTAGGAATCTGCTCTTAACCAGATCATCGAGCTGATACCCTAAGGACAAACACGAGTCCAAAGTGTGGCCAAAGCCCTGGTGAAACTCGCACCAGGCGTCTGGCTTTGGTCCCAGCACCTTGTCGCCCACCTTCTCAGGCGCTTTCAACCTGGCAGATATGTTGGGAATGGCGATCAGGTCCGCTAATCCCATAACAAACTTGTGCTTAGGCGGGCGATTGTATTCCCGGCGTGCTGGTTGCTGGCGCCCCTGACTCCTCCCCTTGTTTCTCCTATCGTAAGGATGGCGAGTCCTCTGGTCCTTCCTGGCCGCCGCTGCTGTTTCCAGCACCCTTTGCGGCTGGATTCTGGTCTGGGCGCGTGGCCTAGCGGGAGCCACGCTCCCTCTCTTCTCAGCGACCTCACTTTCGTCGGCGATGTGAGCCACCGCAAGTCGCCTGACCTCAGCAAACGTTGCAGGGTGAGCCCTGATCAAGGCCTCGCAGAATGGTCCCGGCAGCACGCCCTTCTTGAATGCATAGACCAGCATTTCTTCATCTTTGGCCGGCGATCTGACCATCTGCACTCCAAAGCGATTCAGGTAGTCTCTGAGGGACTCTCCCTGGTACTGCCTTATATCAAACAAATCATAAGACACCCTGGGCGGTGCCTTGTTCACGATGTATTGCTCGACGAAAACCTTCGAAAACTGCTGAAAACTGGTTATGTGACCGTTAGGTAGGCTCACAAACCACTCCAACGTCGTTCCCTGGAGCGTGCTTACAAACATCTTGCAATACACAGCGTCTGACCCTCCCGACAGCATCATCTGCGTATGGAACGTGGTCAGATGGGCCTCTGGATCCTCCACGCCGGTAAAGACAGCCTTGACAGGGACCACGCTCGTAGGAATGGGCGTGTCGGTAATCGCCTGAACAAAAGGCATAGGGAAAACGCGAGGTGGCGATGACGGCGCCACCTCTTCAGCAGAAGAACGCCCTTGCTGCTCCTGAAGAGCTTGACGCAGCTCCTCAGTCACCTTGCTGAGCTCCTCATTCCTGGCACGAGAGGCGACCAGGTCCTCATGCATTCTCGTCTGCTCTATGCGTGAGGCTTCCACAGTTGCCTGCAACGAACGCACCATCTCTGCCATCTGCGCCATGGTCATGGCAGCGGCGCCTTCGGCAGCGACGGGCGCAACTGGACTTGAGTGATTGCTTCTCATTTTTCTCATGAAACTCAGCGAATCACAGAATGCAGCGAACAACACTTACTTTAGCTACGATTGAGTCAGCGATCAATCAGAGAAACTGTGCGAAACTCCGGGAGAAAACTCAAGAACACCGTAAACCTTCAAAGAAACTTGTCACTTCACCGAACAAATCGCGCGAAAACAGCAGGAAAACCTTTCTTCACCGATCGAAAACCCAAACGAACGGTGTAAAACGCGAATTCACCGAACAAATTTCAAGCAAACAGCGAACAATGGTTGCACCAGCACACAACCACGCAGAAAACTTCGAAAACCTCCAAGAACTCACGCTGTGGATGGGAGCAAGTTTTACACGGCCCCACGGTGGGCGCCTGATGATCCTGCCTGTTGACCAGAACGCTGGAAACTGCCTCGTCAAAGGATCGACGCGTGCACCGCTTCAAACCTCCGTTCCTCTACGAGATCCACCTCAAGAACCTGCAAAAGAAACAGGGCGGCGCCGCTGCGGCCGATCGCACTCCAACGCCCAAGTCAGTGACCAAATCACCAAATACTAAGAGAACAAGAACCGTGCAAATCCTCTCTCACAGTCAGTTCTATAACTCGCAAGCGTAAAGAGTATAATCTGAACGTGCGTACCTTAGAAAGTTCGTTGAGAACTCTTATATACCTGGTTACTTTCTCTCTCCTGGCAGTTACAGACTTGGACACGTGGCTCGTATCCAACTGTACACGTGCCATCATCTGGAGCCTCCTTGACTTGGGCGCTGCTTCTACTCTAGTTTTACTAAGTTACCTATGCATGGTACTGCCCAGTACATAGCCAACTTGAGAATGCGATCTCTACTGGAACTGGCGAGTTAGGGTACCTTCATACACCTTCCCTGTGGTCTCGCCGGCCGCCTTCATAATCTGCTTCTCCTTCACCTTCGGCGATGTGCTTTCTCTGGCGATCTCCAATCGCTTGGTCGCCTGAGTTTACATCTGGCGACTTCATCTTTAACCCGGTGATCGCCTATCTTGGTATGCTGGAGATCGGAACACGCTAACTTAATAACTGGCGACTTCACGAGCCCCCCCGACTTCCTTCCCTTCTGCCAACCTGGCGCCTTGTCAACACGCCTATACTGTAGCTTGTCGCCATGTCATCACTTCCGACTACCAGGGCGGTACAGGATTTGTTGCTTAGCCCATTTCAATCGGTAGATCCTTTGTATTTTTCGTTAATTTTCTGTTCTTGGCACTGTTCTTGTGTTTCCTGAACTGTTCTTGAGTCGTTCTTGGGGTTTGCTTGCTGTTTTAGAGTTACCCATTCATTTTATAATCATTTCTTGCGCTACAAGTTATAAATCTTGCATTTTGAGTATGAACCTTTGTTTTGTTGTTTTAGAAACTCTTTCAATTGCCTCTTAGAACTTGATCCTATTCTTGAAAGTATCTTGAATACTATGAAACCAATGTCAACTCATCCCAAAATAATAAAAGGTTCAAATGAAATCACATCATGCCACACCACTTCTAGACTTACCCACTTTTGCAAACCCTAATCCACCAAACCCTCTGACAGCACCGTTTGCGCTATCCACTCCGCACAAGCCACCTGGTCATGCATTTACAAAGAAGCACGTGACTTTGTCTCCCGTGGCCGCTCCACTTCCCATGTCACCCAACCTCCAGAACATTCCAACCACTTGTGACGCCCTTCCAAACCCTAATCGTGGCCCAGATCCCACAAGCCCACTTAACAGTCGTGCACCTTCAGACTTTGAGGACAAAGTTGAGTGTCAGGGGAAGACAATGTTAGAGAAGAGCCCAATGTCCCTAGAAGGCTCAATAGACAAACTAAACAACCTTTGTGGATGAGGGACTTCATAATGAATTAGGGTAATACTGATAATAAATGTTAATGGACTTTTGAAAAAACCCAAATTTTGTAATCTAAACATCACTATATAAATGATGTTGTTTTCGAAAATAAAGGAGAGAACCTTGTATTCTAGTATTAATTCCGGAGTATTAGTTAGTAAGGTAGCTATTGTGTGGTTACCCTAACAACTTGTGCATATGTTTGTTATGGGACATTTCTTCTCCATACCTTCTTAGAATTGTTAATTTTTTTCATTTATTTTCTACCCAACACAGCCTCTTTTGTTTTCTTCAGTTTTGGATCTTTGTCAAGTTTGTGATAGCACCTTCTCATGGAGCCTATACATTCGTGTATTAACATACAGTTTTCTGTTTCTAATCTAAATGTTATTCAGACTCCTTTCTAATTCCTCCGGATTATTGATCTCTTGGAATCTCACAAAGCCAAATGTATGCCCTTTGTTGTTCAACCTGTTTGCAATGAACACATCCTCCACTCTTCTCCACCTTCTAAAAATTCTCCACAAATCATATTGACCAAAGTTGGAAGGGAAGTGTGAGAAGAAAAAATATAGTCGTGTTGCCGGAGTTCCTCATCGGAATTCTTCAAAACTTCTAACCTATACACATTGTTTCACGTTAGAGTCCATCCTTTATGTCGTTGTTTTCTTCATTCATTCATTAATAGGGTGTTCCTATACTTGTTTGAATCACGTAGTGAATCGTGATAAAATTGCATTTGGGTTTTACCAGTAATTGGGTGAAGTCATGCAACCCGATTTGATAAAAATCCTAAATTTACTTTTTTTTTAGTGTGAACTAAGAGAAAATAGATATGTAATGGTTTGTCCATGCTTTGCTCCAACCATTAGCATGAACTAAGTGGAATAGTAGGGAAAACGGAGTAGTGACAAATTGTGAACAAAAAAACAACGAGATAGTGATCATGAACTAAGCGAGTAGCCCTTTTAACTTCTGAACAACACATATTATTGTTGGGAAAAACGGGTAATTTTCCCACTAAAACAGAACCCTAACAGAGCTACCCGACAAATAATATTGAATAAATAAAGCGGAATAATAAAAGAGATAAAGAGGAAAAAACACACCCGAAAATTGTTAACGGAGTTCGGCCTGTTTAGCCTAATCTCCGAGCACAACAAAAACAACTCACTTTTATTATTATGGGAGAAGATATTACAAATTGGGATATATAACAGTGAAGGAGGAGAGTTTAATTTATAACCCTCAAACCTCCTTCCCAAACAATGAACTCACCGATGTGGGACTTGGGATTAAGCCAAAATCAACAAATCTCCATCTTGGCTTAATTTCAAGTCCCACCTAATACAAATATTCTCAAAACATAACAAAAAACAAACTTTGCAGTGCTTCAAATTTGCGCCTCCGGGCGCCAACTTCAAATGTGCAAGATATTAACCAAGTCTAAACAATGTTCAAACTTGGCCCTTGTAACCACCTTGGTGAGCATATCTGCAGGATTCTCCGTAGTGTGAATCTTCTGGAGAACAATCTCCTCTTCTTCGAGAATCTCACGCACAAAGTGATAGCGAACATCAATGTGCTTCGTCCGTGCATGAAAGACTTGATTCTTTGCTAAATGAATAGCACTCTGACTGTCAAAATATAACTCAAGTTGTTTCTGACCAACTCCCAAGTCTTTAAGCAACCCATGAAGCCAAATTGCTTCCTTCACAGCCTCTGTAATCGCCATATACTCTGCATCTGTCGTAGACAAAGCCACCGTAGACTGCAAGGTAGACTTCCAACTAACTGGCGCTTTTGCTAAAGTGAACAAATAGCCAGTTGTAGACCGTCGCTTATCCAAATCACCTGCATAATCAGAATCACAATATCCAACTATGCATTGACCAAGTGATTCATCTTGCTCAAATGTCAATCCAACATCTAAGGTATTTTGGAGGTACCGTAGAATCCATCTCACAGCTTGCCAATGTTCCTTGCCCGGATTATGCATGTACCTGCTAACAACACTCACAGCCTGTGAAATATCTGGTCTTGTACACACCATTGCATACATCAAGCTTCCAACTGCATTTGCATATGGGACTTTCGCCATGTATTCTCGTTCTTCATCAGTCGTCGGAGATAAACGGCTACTCAATTTCAAATGAGGAGCAAGTGGGGTACTTACAGGTTTTGTATCTTCGTGTATACCAAAACGTTGTAGTACCTTCTGCAAATATTGCTTCTGTGACAGCCAAAGTTTTCCCCTCTCCCTGTCCCTGTTTTATCTCCATGCCGAGAATCTTCTTGGCTTCCCCCAAATCCTTCATCTCGAACTCTTTACTCAACTGAGCCTTTAACCTGTCAATCTCAACTTGGCTCTTTGCTGCAATCAACATATCATCAACATATAAGAGTAAGTAAATGTAGGAACCATCTTCAAGTCTGCGCAAATACACACAGTGATCATATTTGCTTTTCTTGTACTTCTGATCCTTCATGAACTTATCAAATCGTTTGTACCACTGTCTCGGAGATTGTTTCAGTCCGTACAACGATTTGCTAAGTTTACAAACCCAATCTTCTTTACCATCAACTTTGTATCCTTCTGGTTGAGTCATAGAGATTTCCTCCTTCAAATCACCGTGTAGGAACGCAGTCTTTACATCAAGTTGAGCTAGCTCCAAATTCAACTGTGCTACCAAGGCCAACAAAATTCGAATGGAGGAATGTTTAACAACTGGAGAAACTACCTCATTATAATCAATTCCCTCCCTCTGAGCAAAGCCTTTAGCAACCAACCTTGCCTTGTAGCGAACATCTTCTTTATTAGGAAATCCTTCTTTCTTTGCAAATACCCATTTGCACCCAATTTCCTTCTTACCTTTTGGTAATTGTGCCAGCTTCCACGTCTTGTTCTTCTTCAAAGATTGCATCTCCTCTTCCATCGCACCTGCCCAATTACCACTCTCTGAACTCAGAGTGGCTTCTGGGTAAGTGGATAGAATGTCATCAACAACTGGAAGTGCATAGGCAACCATATCCATGAAACGAGCAGGCTTCTGAATATCTCATCTCTGTCTTCTAACTGCAATTGGCGCTGATTGTTGTTGAGATTCTTGGGTAGGAACCTCTTCCTCATCTGACTCTTCTTCTGCCATAGGAGAGTCACTTGTGGTATTTCGTGTTGGGATCACCACTGTCGGCTCAAACTCCACCTGCTTCCGGGCATACTCCACCTATTGCAGAGTACTATCAGCTCCTTCTGGATTTACCTTCTTTAACATGGCAAGATTCATCAAAGGTAACATCCCTGCTGATAATCGTTTTCTTTGCCTCTAGACACCACAAACGGTATCCCTTCACTCCAGGACTAAAGCCCATGAAAAGAGCTTTCTTTGCCCGTGGATCCAACTTTGATTCAATCACATGATAATATGCAATAGAACCAAAAACATGCAAAGAATCATAATCAGTTGCAGGTTTTCTAGACCATACCTCTAACGGGGTTTTGCCATCTATAGCAGAAGATGGCAAACGATTGACGAGATGTTGAGCGTATGTCACAGCCTCAGCCCAAAACTCTCTGCCTAACTCAGCATTAGACAACATACAACGAACTTTCTCCACGAGTGTCTTGTTCATACGCTCCGACACCCATTCTGCTGTGGTGTTTTTCTAAGAGTGAAGTGCCGAACTATGCCACAATCTTGGCATACCTTCAGGAACGGATCACTCTTGTATTCTCCTCCATTGTCTGTTCGGAGAACCTTAATCTTCCTTCCTGTCTGGTTTTCAACTTGAGCTTTCCACTTAAGGAAAATTTCAAGCACATCATTTTTGTTCTTCATAGTAAACACCCAAACTCTCCTGGAAAAATCATCCACAAAAGTGACAAAATAATGCCTACCTCTGATTGACGGAGTCTTGGCAGGTCCCCACACATCTGAATGCACATAATCCATAATACCCTTGTATTGTGAATTGCAGTGCCAAACTTCACTCTTTGTTGTTTTCCCAGAACAAAATGCTCACAAAATTCAAGTTTGCAAGCCTTCGTACCTTTCAACAATCCTGCTTGTTAAGAATTTGCAAGGATTTCTCTCCAGCATGTCCCAACCCCATATGCCACAACTTCGTTGCCTCAGCATCCTTCTTAGAGCTAGAAGTTGTTGTCGCTACTGTCCCCACCACTGTACTACCTTGGTAGTAATACAAATTGTTCTTCCTCACGCCTTTCAACATCACCAGTGCTCCTGAAGTTGCTTTAAGAATTCCATATCGCATCATCACAACCAGGCCTTTAGATTCTAAAGCCCCGAATGAGATGAGATTCTTCTTCAAACTTTGGCACTGATCCGATCGGTCATCGGTAGTCGATGACGTCAGCAGCAGAGGACCACGTGGACCACTCGCAGGGTGACACGTGGACCAGGTGACAGAGAGATCAGGGGAGACGATCGCCAAGAGCGGTGATCGGGGGTCCGTAACCAAGTGACCACCGACAGATCAGGCGGCAGAGAGGTCGGGGACAGATCACCCAGAACGGTGATCGGTGGTCAGTAACCGAGTGGCCACCAATAGACCAGTTCTCATACGAACGCCTGGGGCAGAACGCGAGAAGTAATAGAGCACTGATCAGTAATCGGGGTCTCGTGTTACACGCAGTTAAACTGGGACTGAGGTTCCCAGCGAGAGCGTTACGCATGAACCTCGCATGAGACATCTCAGGGAATCATGCGCGAGAGTGGCCTGAGGGAACTAGTAAAGCAGTCAGTGATTGGTGATTCCCTCAACCCATTACGTACGTGACACCGTGAAGGGTAAACCGTTTACGCAGAGAGCAACGTTTGGTGAGTGTGCCTAGACCAGCCACACCTGGCGTTCTCCTAAGAGTATGCGATTTACCCAGATGAAAGAAATATCCTAAGTTACTCCGCAAGGGCGTAACTTAGGCACACAGAGAGAAGCGCTAGAGCCCTTCCAGTAAGTGACACGTGTGTGGTTAGATGTGAGTTGCATGCCTCCACGTGTCATCATCTGAGAGGGGTGCGGTCCAGATAAAGGTGCACTCCGTACCACTACGGGTATAGACAGGCGCAGCCAAGCGCAGAGCGCGCAGACACGCACAGACTCTCACGCTCTCATTCTACTGATTCTAGAGGTACGTTGTCGCAGAAAAGCGTAACAGGGTTCTGACACATGCCAGAAAGCATAACAGAATTCTGTTAGGCCCAGTACAGAGAGAGACATAAAATAGAATCAGGAAGAGATTGAGGGAGATACGAGAAAAAAGAGAGCAAAGAGTTTTCGCACACACTACTAGTTTTTCTCATTTGGTGGTTTTGTGGTCTAACTTGATCGTCGGAGTGCAAACGGCCGCTAGAGGCACCGTCTGTGTGTTTTGCAGTCAAGCTTGGAGACCCAAGAGAAGGTTCTGAGGGTGATTCAGAGAGGACATAGTCGCGTAGACGGGAACAGAGAGTGCTACGAAGCGATTCCTCCACGTTCGAGTTTGTCGGCAGGATCATTTGGCGCCCACCGT